>NC_081533.1:32704277-32811777 GCF_030273125.1 Centropristis striata
AAAGAAAGAAAGAAAGAAAGAAAGAAAGAAAGAAAGAAAGAAAGAAGGAAGGAAGGAAGGAAGGAAGGAAGGAAGGAAGGAAGGAAGGAAGGAAGGAAGGAAGGAAGGAAGGAAGGAAGGAAGGAAGGAAGGAAGGAAGGAAGGAAGAAGAAAGAAAGAAAGAAAGAAAGAAAGAAAGAAAGAAAGAAAGAAAGAAAGAAAGAAAGAAAGAAAGAAAGAAAGAAAGAAAGAAAGAAAGAAAGAAAGAAAGAAAGAAAGAAAGAAAGAAAGAAAGAAAGAGGGAAGAAGGAAGAAAGGAAGGAAGGAAAGAAAGAAAGAAAGAAAGAAAGAAAGAAAGAGGGAAGAAGGAAGAAAGAAAGAAAGAAAGAAAGAAAGAAAGAAGAAAGAAAGAAAGAAAGAGGGAAGAAGGAAGGAAGGAAGGAAGGAAAGAAAGAAAGAAAGAGGGAAGAAGGAAGAAAGGAAGGAAGGAAGGAAAGAAAGAAAGAAAGAAAGAAAGAAAGAAAGAAAGAAAGAAAAGAGGGAAGAAGGAAGAAAGGAAGGAAGGAAAGAAAGAAAGAAAGAGGGAAGAAGGAAGGAAGGAAGGAAAGAAAGAAAGAAAGAAAGAAAGAAACACAGAGGGAAGAAGGAAGAAAGGAAGGAAGGAAAGAAAGAAAGAAAGAAAGAGGGAAGAAGGAAGAAAGGAAGGAAAGAAAGAAAGAAAGAAAGAAAGAAAGAAGGAGGAAGGAAATAAGGAAGGAAGGAAGGAAGGAAAGAAAAAGAAAGAAAGAAAGAAAGAAAGAAAGAAAGAAAGAAAGAAAGAGGGAAGAAGCTGAAGAAAGAGGTCCATCCCTCCGTCGTCCAATCAGAGCCCTCAGAGGGAGGAGTCGGAGGATGGAGAGACTTAAAAGAGGAGAAATTCTCCAACTGAGAGTTGAGGAACAAGAGAAGCAGCTGATTCTCTAAACGAGAAGAAAACGAGAAGAAACAGACGAAGACGAGAAGAAACAGACGAAGACGAGAAGAAAGAAAAGAAAAAAGAAAAAGGAGAAGAAGAAAAAGAAAAAGAGACGAGGAGGAGAATTAAAGAAAAGATTTTTCTCCTTTAGACGGTGAGTTTGGATTCATATCAATAATATAAATTATAAGATTATTTTTTAAACTAATGATAATAATGACACACACACACACACACACACATATATATAAATATATATATATCACAATATTTATAATGTTAATTCTGTTTATCTTGATATTTAAGCAGAATATGATTTTTCTTTTTCATATAAATTAACAATTTAACCCTTAAGTTAGGGTTTCCAGCAACAAAAAAACAACAGATTAACAATAATTAATATTTTATTTGTTATTTCCTATTGTCTATCACTATTTGGGACATTCTTTTTTCATTATTATTGTATTATTAATTATTTTTTTATTATTAATGATTAATTATTTCATTGTTTTTTACTTTTTTTAGTTACTGAGAGCTTTTAAAAGGGAGCTGTATAACTAAATGCATAATAATAATGATAATAATAATAATAATAATAATAATATCAGTGGATGACATTCCTCAAGGAAAAAAAGGATAAAATTAATTTTTTTGTCTTCAAAATGGATTAGAAACTACAATACAGAATCAATAAATTCCTTTGTTAAAATCTAAACAAACAGAATAAAATAAATCTTATAAATAAATATAAATAAATAATATAAAATATACAAATGTGTATAAGAACATAAAATGTAATAAAGAGATTTTAAAGAATGAATAATAATTTATTATTTCTAAATAAATAAAAAAATAAATAACAAATTATACTATTTATATACTAATTATAATATTATATTATATATATATATATATAATATATACTAATTATAATATTTTATTTGCTATTTTCTTATTATAATAATCTCATAATAATAATAATAATAACAATAATAATAATGCACTATAATAATAATAATAATAATAATAATAATAATTATTATTATTATTATCTGTATAGAAATATGCATTCTAGTAATTAAAATATAAAACAATAAAAACAATAAATTAAGGAATAGCACCATGATCTGTAACAAATGTTTAATTTTATTGTTGTAGAACTAAAGAATAAATATTTTTAAATAAGAATCTTAATTATGTTTGAAACAGTTTCTGACAGTATGAGTATAACATTAATTTTGTCTATTTTTCAGCTGAACCAAATGACAAAAACAATGTATTTGTTGATTATATTTATATTATTAAGCTTTATCATAAATGTTTCTGTAAGTGTAAAGTAACGAGACGAACTGTCCAATCAGACGGAGGCTCCGTTCTCTTCGACCAATCAGGAGGCGGATCGATGACATGAGGAGTCCGGACGCTGAAGAGGTACAAAAATAAAACATTAAAGACAGAATATTACATTTAGAAATAACTCATAATGATTTATTTATTTATTTATTTATTATATTTATTTATTTATTTATTTATTTATTTATTTCCCTCAGTCGGTCCGCTGCACCGTGACCTCCTGCAGCTGTGTGTGTTTCAAGTCTGGAAGTGTCCAACTGAGGACCTGCGACCGCTGCGGACACGGCTGGGTCTCACACGGTGAGACACACACACACACACACACACACACACACACACATTATCACACTTGAGGAGTTTTCATTTATCTGTCATTTTTCTGCATAGCAACAACATTAAAGACCTTCACGACTCAAAGTTTAACCCAGAAACAAAATGTTTTACAAACACTACCGGTCAAAAGTACACCAATTTTTCCAGTTTTTTATTGAAATTCAAGCAGTTCAAGTCAAATGAACAGCTTGAAAGGGTCCAAAGGTAAGTGGTGAACAAGAAATGGGTTAACAACTTAACTCTATGGAGTCTTGGGCTATTTTGTCCATTTTTGAATTCTTTTCATGTCTTTGTAAGTCATTTTGTGTCTTTTTTTGGTCATTTTGTTTCTTTTTAGTCATTTTGTGTCTTTTTTTTTGGTCATTTTGTGTCTTTTTTGGTCATTTTGTGTCTTTTGGTGTCTTTTGGTGTCTTTTTTGTCATTTTGTGTCTTTTGGTATCTTTTTTTTAGTAATTTTGTGTCTTTTTTAAGTCATTTTGTGTCTTTTTTTAGTCATTTTGTGTCTTTTGGTGTCTTTTTTGTCATTTTGTCTTTTTTTGGTAATTTTGTGTCTTTTTTAGTCATTTTGTGTCTTTTGGTGTCTTTTTTGTCATTTTGTGTCTTTTTTTAGTCATTTTGTGTCTTTTTGTCATTTTGTGTCTTTTTTTGGTCATTTTGTGTCCTTTTTTGGTCATTTTGTGTCTTTTTTGGTCATTTTGTGTCTTTTTTTAGTCATTTTGTGTCTTTTTTTGGTCATTTTGTGTCTTTTTTTAGTCATTTTGTGTCTTTTGGTGTCTTTTTTCGTCATTTTGTGTCTTTTTTTAGTCATTTTGTGTCTTTTTTTTGTTATTTTGTGTCTTTTTTTGGTCATTTTGTGTCTTTTTTTTGTCATTTTGTGTCTTTTGGTGTCTTTTTTTGTCATTTTGTGTCTTTTTTTTGTCATTTTGTGTCTTTTGGTGTCTATTTTTAGTCATTTTGTGTCTTTTTTTGGTCATTTTGTGTCTTTTTTTAGTCCTTTAGTCCAACATAAAATGTGATTTTGAATCTTTTTTTTTTTACTTTCAAAACACTATCATGCTCAATAAAGAATTTTAAATGTTGCAAATGTGCAATAATTTAATTTTGTGTGTTCTAAAACTTTTGACCAGTAGTGTATGTAAAGATAACCGGTTAAACATGAGAGAACAGTACATAAGGTCCCCACAATGACGTCTAAACAGGTTCATGTCCCCACTATGCAGGTGTGATACAGAACTGGGTTTTGACAATGTTGGTATCCAACGAAGGAGGAGGCTCACATTTAGATTTACTGGCCTAGTTTCTGAACTCATGCAAAGAATTTCTCTCCGGTTTTCATATTAGACGTAAAATTACCCAAAAGATGTAAAATAACTACAAAATGACCCAGAAAAAGGTGAAATGACCAAAAAAGAGACATATGTAGAGATACATAGAGATATAAGATCAACAAAAGATGTAAATTAACCAGAAAAGAAAAAAATTAACACAAATAAGGGATACAAAATGGCCAAAAGAGACAAAAGTAAAAAAAAATAAAAAAAAACTTTAACAAAATGACCAAAAAAAAAAACCATCCAAGGCAAACAAAAGATGAAAATTAACCAAAAAAGACAAAATACTTAAAAAAGACACAAGTAATTGCCAAATAAATTCTAAAGAGACAGACAACACAAAATGACTAAAAGACAAAACAAAATAATCATCGAATCAGAAACAAACATACAAGACCAACAAAAGACGTAAATTAACAAAATAAGATAGAAAATAACACTAAAAAAGAACATAAATCAACACAAAAAGTACATAAAATGACAAAAACAGACACAAAATGACCAAAAAGACACAACAAAAGACGTAAATTAACAAAATAAGATGGAAAATAACACTAAAAAAGAACATAAATCAACACAAAAAATACATAAAATGACAAAAACAGACACAAAATGACCAAAAAGACACAACAAAAGACGTAAATTAACCAAATAAGATAGAAAATAACACTAAAAAAGAACATAAATCAACACAAAAAATACATAAAATGACAAAAACAGACACAAAATGACCAAAAAGACAAAACATGAACAGAAAACCTTCATCTAGTTGTGGAGATGTTTGTCTGATCATCAGATTTAAATCACATTTTTTTTATAATTTGTTTCTCTGCAGATTTGATTCAAACAAACTGTGGTTTAATGTTAACTTTATTCCCCTAAATTACAGTCAAAGACTTCTCTAGTGATGAACAATAATAAACCCCAAACCTCAAACAACATTTGTAATATTTTCATCATGTAGAATCACTTTGTCACTTTTTAACTTTTTAAAAATATTTAAAAAAACATTCCCGTTTCTCTGTGAACTCTGAGGGTTCCTGCCACAAAGAAACTTGGTTCAGTTTGACAGCGACACAATGTTGGACTTCCCCCACCTGCTGACACACACACACACACACACACACACCCACACACATACACACACACACACAAACACACACACACACACACAGATGTGTTCAGTCACCACGGTGACATGAAGTCAGGTGTCGCTGTCATCACATCACCAAGAGCATCTGGAGAGAGCATCTGCACACACACACACACACACACACACACACACACACACACACAGACACACACACTATGTTTTTTAAGTTGGCACAAAGGCATCTGTTGTAAGTTTATTTAATATTTTTTTTAATTTCAACGTTTCATTCTGTCATCTGCAATTTCCAGCAACAAAAAAACAACAGATTAACAATAATTAATTTTTTTTTTTGTTATTTCCTATTGTCTATCACTATTTGGGACATTCTTTTTTCATTATTATTGTATTATTAATTCATTTTTTATTATTCATGGTTAATTATTTCATTGTTTTTACTTTTTTTAGTTACTGAGAGCTATTAAAAGGGAGCTGTATAACTAAATGCATAATAATAACAATAATAATAATATAGGAAAATCCTCCAAAAATAAATAAAATAGGAAAATACATTTTTTTTAAGTTGGCACAAAGGCATCTGTTGTACGTTTATTTAATATTTTTTTTAATTTCAACGTTTCATTCTGTCATCTGCAATGATTAATCACAAAAATATCTGATTATGTTCACTTAGATTAAATTAATAGAAACTGTATAATTTATCAAATATAACTTAAACTGTTCAAAATCATTCTCATTTCAATATTTCATCAAAATATTAGTTCATTTCTGCAGTGAATCAGCTACAGTATGACAGTATGATTCCTCGTCTCCAGCGCTGGCGAAGCTCCACTTCCAGGCCCAGCCTCCCTCCAGCTGCGGCCCGGTCGAGGTGGCCCTCCCTGGGCTGGTGTTCGACCTGAGCTCCCTGGTCCTGTACGGAGCTCAGGCCGTTCCAGTTAGACTAAAGATTCTGCTGGACCGACTCTACAGCATCCTCACCCCAGAACAGGTAAATACCTTACGAACAGCTGATGGAAAAGACTTTAACCCTATAAAGCCTGAACCATGAAACAATTGCCAGAAAATTCTATTTATGTTTATTGAACCTGCTAACAACACTGTCAAAAAAATCTGTTTAATTTACGGTAAAATACCGGCAGCTGTGGTTGCCAGAACTTCACCGTAAAAATTACAGTGAATGGATTTTCTATTCTAAATTTTAAATCAGCAAAAACTGTAATTTAGACTGAATATTCCCGTTATTTTTAGGGTTATTGTGTCATTAATTCACACATCATGGTATTTCTCGATATTTTTTTTTTTTTTTTTTACAGCAAAACTGTGTGTTTCTTCCAGTTTATGTCAGAAAAAAGTAAAAGTTTTGTGCTATTCTTTGATTTACGGTAATTAAAAGAGTCTAATATGGTGATATAGAATTTTTTTATTTTACGCCCTATTTCTGATGTATTGACAGTGTTTTACTGTTATTTCTACAAAAAATTTTTACAGTGTATAAGTGCAGGTCCATTTGAAAAAAAATTTTTTTTTTACAGTAGAAAACCCACTCACTGTATTTTTTACGGGGATATTCTGGCAACCACAGCTGCCGGTATTTTACCGTAAATTAAACAGATTATTTTTTACAGTGAAACAACAACAACAAAAAAAATCAATATCAATTTGCATGTATGAATTCTAATTTGCATCATATTTGATACACCGGGTCTTTTCGTGCAACCTTAAAATATTTTTAACCAATTAAACTTTGACTTTCCTTTTAAAAAGTTTCTCAAACATACAAAATATTTTTTTTCCAAATAAGACAACATCATACATCTGCTGATATGAAGTTTTCATGCCGCAATGATGGATCCACCAGTGGAACCTGCAAATTATTTGGGCTACATCTGGTGTTTATATTTTTTTTTTTCTTCAACACATGTATACATCAGGTTTTTCAAGAAGAAGAAAAAGTCACACTGATGATTTAGAGGTCTCAAAAACTTGTGTATCAAATATGATACACTTGGCTTCATAGGGTTAAATAATTCAAAATAGTCTTAAAAGGCAGAGTTATAGTTTGTATCATGAAGCAATAGATCACATTTGAGGTGTTACATCACTTGTTGTCGTCTCCAGGTGGGCCACATCCTGCACACTCTGGGCTGGAGTTTAGGGGATTATGTGAGAGGCTACATGCTGCAGGTAAACACCTACACAGTCTCATACAGCGTTATAACTTATACACTTATGAACTTTACATTAAACTCCCCGGAGTCACCGATCACAGTGTTCTGGCTTCAAACTCCCTGATAATAAATAGCAGGTTAATGTGGAATTACAGGCACAGTTTATACTGTGCATGCATTAAATCAGGTTTAATGTTCTCAAGTTGTTTTCTTTGCTTATAAACCTGCACAATTTGCCTTTTTGATCTGTTCACATCAACGTTTATTTCCCTCCAGCATCCCAATGGGAAGGTGTTGGACCGCTGGTTGACGGTGACCCCTGAAGAAGAGCTGCTCATCCTCAAACAGTTCCTCCGATTTGGCGAGACGCGGCCCATCGTGGAGTTGATGACACTCCAGTGCCTGGCAGCTGTCAATCATCAACTCTCTGATCCGGAGATAAATCCCACCCCCAAGAGCTGCCAATCAAACGTCAACAAGTTGGGAGTCCATCGGAACGGTGGGAGAACTCCTGGAGTGTTCAGGAACACAAGAGAAGATTCAGATTTAGTCTGTCGTTTGAATAAAAACAGTCCTGCCGCCGACCACAACGACGCCCCACCACATTTTGAAAACTTTCCAGGTGGACCGTCTTTGCTTCTGCCTTTCCACTTCCCAAGCTCTGCCTTGCACTGTTTGGTTCCTCCCACCAAGGTAATCGAATGACATTACTCTTATTTCTAAAGAAAATCCACATTGTTTTTCAGCAAGTTCCGCAAGTAAAGTTCTTTAAATTTTGATATGGAGCTTTTTTTCTTCTTCTCTCGATCAGGAGCTCGTTCCTCCCAGCAAGCTAACACAATGCATCCGGAAGCTCAGCGGGACCAAACTGGGCGAGAGTTATCGCCAGGATGAAGGAAGACGAGAGCAAGAGAACGATCTGGTTTTCCAGCAATCTAAAGTCGAATGGGGTTTAAAAGTCAAAGCAGACCCTGACAAGCCAAACCAGGCCCAACCGATATGGCACAATGACCAGGAGGTTGATCTTCACAGGGTTGCGACCAAACAGGAGAACACCTCCTCAATCTCTCCGTCCTTGAACTCCTCACTTATCCCGACTTCTTCGCCACTCTATCCGTCCATTTCTTCGTCTTCCCCGAAGATTTCCCAAAAGTTGCCGGGTCCCTCCTCCTACTCTCTGAATCCTCTCCCATCTTTCTCCTCCTCCTTCCTCTGTCCTCTTACCACCTCCTCCTTTTCCTCCTCCCTCCATCCTCTCTCGTCCTCGTCCTCATCCCTCCGTCCTCTCCCCTCCTCCCTCTGCTCGCTTCCTTCTCTTTCGCCCGCAGGAGGTAGGAAGGGAAGGGTCTGCTGTGGCGTCTGTGGGAAAAGCTTCTATGATAAAGGTAGGACTGTTGTTGGTTTCACAAGTATGTTACACATCAAGTTTCACTTCGAGATCCTCTACTGATCTTACATCTTTGGGTTCTGTAGGGTTTCATTTTAGGTCCTGTGTTTAGCTTGTGTTTTGGAGTTCTACAAGGTTCAATTCTAGATCTGCTACAGATCTTGTGCACTTAGTTCGAGATCCTCTGATGATCTCATATCTTGGTGTCCCACTGGTTCAATTTCTGTAGCATTCAAGTTTAGGTCCCGTGTTGATCTTGTTTCTTGGTGTTCCAACGGAGTTCAATTCGAAGTCTGCTGAATTTAATTTAATTTAATGATTTCTACGACTGATCTAAGGCATTTGAGGTTTCACAAGTTTCAATTTGATGTCCTTTATTACTCTTGCATCTTGGTGTTCCGCTGGGTTCAATTCCAGGTCCTTTACTGATCTTGTGGTTAAGACTTTCACAGGGTTTAATTCAAAGTCTTTTACTTCTGACCTTATGTCTTGGTGTTCCACAGGGTTAATTTTGGGATCCTCTGTTGATCTTGTGGTTAAGACTTTCTTAAGGTTTAATTTAAGGCCTTTATTATTCACCTTACGTCTTTCAGTTCCACATGGTTCAATTCAATGCCCTTCTGCTGATCTTGCATTTTGGGTCTTGGTGTTCCACAGGGTTCACTTTGGGGTCCTCTGACGATCTTAAGTTAGGACTTTCCCATGGTTTAATTTAAGGTTTTCTTCTTTTGATCATATGTATTTGGGTTTCTGCACAGTTCAATTGGATTTCTTCTATGAGTCTTGCATCTTTGGGTTCTATAGGGTTTTATTTTAAGTACTGTGTTGATATTGTGTCTTTGTGTTTGACGGGGTACAATTTGAGGTCCTCTGCTAATCAGGGGTCAGGACTTTTTCAGGGTTTGGTATTAGGTCTTTTGCTACCAATTTGTCTTTTGGTTCCTCAGGGTAAGATTTGAGGTCGTTTAGTGGTCTATGGGTCAGGACATTTTCAGGGTTTAATTTAATGTCTTCTACTACCTATCCTATGTCTTTGGGTTCCACACGGATCAATTCAATGTCCTCTACTGATCTGCCTTCTTGGGGTTTAATAAGGTTTCATTTTAGGTCCTCTGTTGAACTTGTGTCTTGGTGTTCCACAGGTTCAATTTGAGGTCCTGTAGACAGGCAAGGCCCTGGGTTTATTTCAGACCAGTAGTTCCTTGCGAAACAAGACCATAATGGTGTTTATAAGGAAATCTTATCCTTCATGCATGTTGGGGTTGGATTCCTGGTTGAACAGCTACTAGCGTAAGAAGGTCAGCTGACACAAACTCAACAAAAGCACCATTTTCCCTTCTTTTTTTGTGCAGGAACACTGAAGATCCACTACAACGCCGTCCACTTGAAAATCAAACATCGGTGCACTGTGGCGGGCTGCACCATGGTCTTCAGCTCGTTGCGCAGCCGGAACCGGCACAGTGCCAACCCGAACCCACGGCTGCACACAGGCACTAACAGAGATGGAAACACCCACAGGAACACACATACTGACCCACTAACAGGCATTCACTCTGAAACACAGACACACAAGGACAAAAATGCTGAAAAAGACAGTCACAGCACTGAAAGACAAATCAGCAGCAGCAGACCTTGGCAGGAAGACGATGATGCACACATGCTGGTGCGTGTACACGCCCTGAGAAACGGGTTTAGCGGGCAAAGAAATACTTACTTTTGCCGGGATGATACACAAGCCAACTCTCCTCCTCCTTCTCCTCGTCCTCTGAGCCACGACACCAGCCAGAACTTCCCGCCGAGTGACTCCACATACAGACCCAACCTGCACCCCCAGGCCCCGCCTCCTCCTCCACTCGTCCCAGCTCGCAGTGCTTCCTCCCTGGGTTCACCTCCCTCCCTCATCCCCCTCGTTGCTCGTGCACCAGAGAAACGCTGTCGACACCTGCTCAGCCTTCACGCCGACCACACCGTAGTACCTGCTCCACTCCCTAGCCCCGCCCCCATCACCAACAGCCAGCCAGTGTCATGTGACTGTGATGTCACGGAGGGGAAACGAGAAGAGACTCGCAGCAGCCCTCTGACCGGCCGGCAGTGGCAGTGGGAGTCAGGCGACCCCGTGCCGAAGAAGAAGCCCAGGAAGTCGAGCATGCCAGTGAAAATAGAGAGAGAGAAGGTGGAGGGGCCGAGAGAAGAGGCAGAAGTGTCGAATGTTGATAAGAAATCAATTGAAGCCAGAGTTTAAATTTTCGTTGCCTGATTTCAGATTATCTCATTTTGCCAAATATTTCTTTGGGCAGTTTTTTTTAAACAGTCAATCAAAACTCAACAAAAAAGAATACAGAGAAAGAAAATTAGGTCCGATTTTACATCATATTAATGGTTTTATCACCTGAAGTTGTTGTTTCACTCTGCCATGATATGTAATGTATATAATGTATAAATGTAATGTATATATTTAACAGCATGCTGTTCTGTGTCAGGGGTCCCCCTTGTGTTTGTTGTCTGGCATTGCAATTATGACTGTAATAAAAACTATAACCATGATGCATTTAGTTGCTACTGCTGTATTGTCACAGGGAAAACAAGTTAAAAGACATATGGAAGTTGGTGATTTTGATACTATAGATCTCCAGGTTTTGTTGTTCTTTGAAAGTGCAGTGGAGTATAGTAAGTGTTTGCGTGCATGGTTGAGAGTGTGCTGTATGATAAGGTATGAGTGACTTAGATGAGACAAATGTGCAGATATGCGCAAGAGGAAGGGACATAAATAGGCAAGTAAGTGGCAATAATAATAATTTTGATAAATAGGTTAAATAACTAGATGAATACAAATATTACGACAAAAGGGAAACATTATTAATAATAATAATAATAATAATAATAATAATGTAAAAAACGAAATCAGCTAGGCTAAATCAGACAGTGGTGGAAAAAGTATTCAGATCCTTTACTTAAGTAAAAGTACTATACAGATACAACACTGTGAAATTACTCCACTACAAGTAAAAGTCCTGCATTCAAAACTTACTGAAGTAAAAGTACAGAAGTATCAGCATCAAAATGTACTTAAAGTATCAAAAGTAAAAGTACTCATTATGCAGAATGGACCCACTCAGATTGCTTCATATATTCTAAAAATATATTGTTGGGTTATTATTTTTGATGCATTTATGTACGGACCGCTTTAATTTTCTCAAGGTAGGGCTCATTTTAACAACTTAATATACTCTTATGATGTTCAATTTAAAACATGTTAACATGTTAGCAAACATTTCATATTAATTATGTTTTTATGTTAAATCTTGAACTGAAAAGTAACTAAAACTGGCAGCTAAATGTAGTGGAGTAAAAAGTACAATATTTGCCTCAAAATGTAGTGAAGTAGAAGTATAAAGTAACATAAAATGGAAATACTCAAGTAAAGTACAAATATCTCAAAATTGTACTTAAGTACTAGTCTGGCAGTCTGGGTATACCCAGGCTACTTAAGTACAGTACTTGAGTAAATGTACTTAGTTACATTCCACCACTGAAATCAGATCATGACTCGACTCGAAATATTACAAATACAAAAAACAACGGTGAAAAAATATGACAAGATCATTCTTGGGGGTTGGGGGGCTTGAAAGTATTTATTTTTATATGGAAAAGGGGGGCCAAGTAGAAACACTTTGGGAACCACTGTTCTAATGCAGGGGTGTCAAACTCTGGCCCGCAGTTTAATTTTATTTGGCCCACGAGCCAATATCAAATTATTATATTATTATTGTACTATAAAAGCTGACCCGACGATATTATACGGCGCATTTACCGCCAATATTAGATTTATTATTTTTATATTATTTTTAAATGTATTAACCTGTTGAAAAAGTTTATTTTGATATTTAAATCAGAAGGATGCAAATAGAAAAGACGCATACGATTTTTATTTAATTTTTATTTAATAAATTAATGACATTGATGTGTTTTTTATTTGAAATTTGATTTTGCATGTCTACACTATTTAGTTATATATTGTATGTTTATAAGCGTTGCTGGTTCCATATTTAATGTTAAAGCAAAACATGTTTGGTATATATTAAAAGGTTTATTTGTTCAATGTTGGCCCGCGATTTTATTCAAGTTTTAAATTTTGGCCCATTGTGCATTTGAGTTTGTTCTAATGGATGCACCTATACAAGAAGAGGAAAAGGGAACCTCTTCTCCTCGGTTTCTACCCGGATGATGTTTCTGCGTGCACCGACAACCGGAAACGGGTTTTCAGTTTTTAGTAAACAATGCGGTGAGTGGTTAGGACTTTCCATCACTTGTTTAAACGATGGTAAACACTTTTTTAACAGGCTTAAGGTTGATTGTTTGAGTAAAATGTCTAAAGGGGAGCTGCTCAGAGAGTTTGTGACGGAGAGACTGGCCGCGGCCTCCCAGGAGATCTTAGCGGTGGTGGACAGGATCGTAGCCGGGTATGAGGAGGAGGCGTCCGGCTTCAGGCAGGAGGTCGAGCTGCAGAAGAGGCAGCTGGAGCTCCTGCAGGCTCAGCTCTCCCGCTACCAAGCAGGTTCGTCACTCCTTTCAGCTCCTAAAAAAAATGAAACAAGAATCCTGCAGGGTTGAGATAGTTGCACACCGAACCCCATTGAAATATTTCACAATTTAACATTTAAATCACTGTCAACATATCTGCATAAATCAAATGACCAAACCTAAGACGTTAATTTAATAAGAAATACTTATTTTTAATTCGGCATTGCAACAACCGCCTACTATTGATGTTTTATTTGGCATTTTCTTAATAAATGTCCAAACTCTCATTAAGATCTCGTTAAGATGAGAAAAAAATGTATTGCATGTTTTTTGTATTTTAATGTTTACATTTGCAAATGAGGCCATAACTCATCAAATATGCGCTCATTTGCATACAGACAAAATCAGATCGTTTGATAAAGTCATGCTCAAAATTTTTTCCAAGAGTAAACATGTATACTTGGGGGTCTGAGGTGGTGAAAGCCTTTGTGGAACCTGGTCAGGAGGCAGTGTTGACCTATGGACGGACGGATTAAGAAATGAAGTGCCCCATGCAAAATAACTATATACAGCATGCACACACACATATGAACTATATACAAGAACTATATACTATATGCAAAATAACTACATACAGCATGCGCACTTCATTTCTTAATCCGTCCGTTCCCTAAAGGTTTTCACCAACTCAGACTCAACTCAGACCCCCAAGTATACATGTTTACTCTTGGAAAAAATATTTTGAGCATGACTTTATCAAACAATCTGATTTGGTCTGTATGCAAATGAGCGCATATTTGATGAGGTATGGCCTCATTTGCATATGTAAACATTAAAATACAAAAAACATGCAATACATTGTTTTCTCATCTTAACATAAGTAATCAACTGAGAAAGTTTCATGGTGATATCTATTATTATTATTTTTTACCCTATTCACCTGTGGTGTCTTTACTTTATTGTCTTATTATGCTAATTATGCAAATTGCCCAAAGTGCAACTTTTAGCAACCAAGTTAAATTCCATCCATTAGGCCTATAGATGACATTTCTGCAATAAAACTTTAGGGTACTCAACATTTCTGGGTTCAGGAAATTACGACTAGACTATCATTGCAAATGGGAAAATGAACTCAAGTCAAGTCAATTTTATTTATATAGCCCAAAATGCTGATGCTGTGTGTATGCCGAATTTACAAATATATATCAGTGTTGTTTCTAAACATATTGAGTCATGTTTTATGCACATGTATAATTGAACTTTAAATCGCTGAGAGAAATTAGAATAGTGGTTTTTGTTATTGGAGTTTTGCACGCATGTTTTTGATTTTTTTTTTGTTGCACAATCTAACCCTTGAAATACAGCTGCAAAATCAGAATTGTGATTACTTTGACCAATATTGCAGTTACGACGTGATTCATGAAAAAGGAATGGAATGATAATTTTTGCGTCATTAGTCGTATTTTCCCATTAAAAATATATTTAAATCATCACGACACTTTTATATAAGCTATATTTTTTCTTAGGTACGGAGAATACGATTTGTACAGTGCCACAATACTTTATTCCGAATTATATTTTACAAATTGTGCCTTTAACAAATAATGCATCTCCTGCGATTTATATCTACACTACTGGTCAAAAGTTTTAGAACACACCAACTTTTCCAGAATTTAATTGAAAATGATGCAGTTTAATGTCTCAGTGTACTCTGAAATTAATGCACATTTGCAACATTTAAAATTCTTCATTGAGCATGATAGTGTTTTGAAAGTAAAAAAAAGATTCAAAATCACATTTTATGTTGGACTAAAGGACTAAAAAAAGACACAAAATGACCAAAAAAAGACACCAAATGACCAAAAAAAGACACAAAATGACAGAAAAAGACACCAAAAGACACAAAATGACTAAAAAAAGACACAAAATTACCAAAAAAAGACACAAAATGACAGAAAAAGACACCAAAAGACACAAAATGACTAAAAAAAGACACAAAATGACAAAAAAAAGACACAAAATGACCAAAAGAAGACACCAAAAAACACAAGATTACAAAAAAAAGACACAAAATGACTAAAAAAAGACACAAAATGACAAAAAAAGACACCAAAAGACACCAAATGACCAAAAAAAAGACACAAAATGACCAAAAAAAGACACAAAATGACTTACAAAGACATGAAAAGAATTAAAAAATGGACAAAATAGCCCAAGACTCCATAGAGTTAAGTTGTTAACCCATTTCTTGTTCCCTGAAAAAGGCCTACTTGTATAATTCTGAAATGTACATTATTTTTCAGTTTTGGTTAAGCTTACCTTTTTTTATTTACCTCTGGCAGTTCACCACTTACCTTTGTACCCTTTCAAGCTGTTCATTTGACTTGAACTGCTTGAATTTCAATAAAAAACTGGGAAAATTGGGCTGTTCTAAAACTTTTGACCGGTAGTGTATGTTTGGTCCACATTGTGATTTCCATAAAGTACCTCCAAATCACACAATCATTAATTTCTGTCTTTTTTTCCAGGTGGGAAGCCCAGCAGGAGTCTCGGCTCAGTTGAGGAGGATGAAGAAGAGGAGGAAGAGTCCCCTGAACATCCTGAGGACTCGGAGGACTCGACTCATCAGACTCCGAGGTTCTCCATAACTATAAATTCTGGGAAATATGGAAAATCCTGGAACGCGATCAGGCTGAAATTAATAAAATAATAAAATAAATTTAAATCAATTAGTGTGATTTAATAAATTAAACTGTATAAATAAAAGTCTAAAAAAACCAAGTGAATAAAATATAAAAAATAAATCTATAAATATATACAGGAAGTTATTAACAAATGTGAAAATAACTGAATCATGGCCTTTTATTGATGTCTTTTTATTCCACATGAATCTTTATATTTTCGCATTTTTTATTTAATATTTTATTTATTTATCTTTATGTTCCAAAATGGTTTATCCGGCAACATATTTACGTTAGTTTAAGTAAATTTAAAGAAATTTCTTTATTTTTTTTCTTATTCGAATTTTTTAATTTTCTTTATATTTCCAAATTTCTTATTGATTTATTTTTATTCATATTTCCACAATTTCTATTTATTATTTTATTGATTTATTTTTATGTTCCAAAATGGTTTATCTGCTAACATTTCAATAATAATTTAATAATTAATTTAATTTTACTTATGTATTATTTGATCTATTTCCCTTCATGTTTCCACATTTTTTTATTTCCTTTTGTATTACTATCAGATTTTTTTAAATTCTCTTTGTATTTCCAAATTTCTTATTGATTTATTTTTATTAATATATCTCCACAATTTTTTTTAATTTAAAATTATTAAATGTATTTATCTTAACATTTCCAATTTTTTTTAAATGTACTTTACTTTTTAATAAATTTAATTTATTATTTTATTTAACACTCTTTATATTTCCAAATTTATTTTGTCAGTCATGACAGTGAGAAAAAAATCCTTTTTCCAGTTTATGTTTATAAATTTATCTAATTTTGCTACTGGCATTAATAGACCGCTATAATTAACCTGCATCCGCTCTTCTTCTTCCAGGTCTTTTTCTCTCAGGCGTCAGAATAAGAGGCGGAAACCTATCAGACCTCAGATCATTGAAACACAGAACGATGTGGACCTCAGGATCCGGATCCTGCAGAACTCTCAGACCTGCGTGCTCTCAAACAACGGTACGTGTACAAAGTTTGTTAAAGTGTGCCAATGGGTGGTTACCAAATGGGGAACTATGAGCTTAAAATTGTCAATATTTTTTATAGTGTTCTCGTGCAGAGTTTTGCAACTCTGACTAAACACCAAGTTAAACCATTGCCAATGAAGACAGAGCCGTAGTAAGTTTGATCATTTACTGTCACACTTCACATTAACATGTTGGTGAAAACTGCAAATAAAGCGATACAAAACGTATTTTAACTTAAACATGACAACAAACACAGCTGTAAACATGATACACATTGCTGCCTGCTTGTATATAATTGTAAATGAAAACACTTAACTTAATTTATCAAATATATTAATATATAATAAAGTGGATGTGCAGATTCATGCAACACATGTCTGCCTTCCTTTGTTCCAGTCAAACAGGAAGTAACTAAACAGGAAGTGACTAAACAGGAAGTAACTAAACAGGAAGTGACTAAACAGGAAGTAACTAAATAGGAATTGATCCCAGAGGAAGTGACTAAACAGGATGTGACATCATAATATTAAGTAAACAAATAATACATTTACAAAATAAGTTTGTAAACTTTAAGTAATCATCCACCTCTTGTTTCTAACTTAAATTAAATACCAGTAAATTATCTAAAGTAAACATTACAGAAAGCCTTAAAGGCGACACATTTTTTGTTTTTCCTCCACCAGTTCTGAAGAAAAGTCCAGTTCTGAGGTTTAAGTGTCCAGGCGGCCTGCAGGAAGAAGACTTTCTGGACTTGCTGAGGTCCACGTTCCCTCAGCTGTCCGGAGACGACAAACGATTCGACGTCTTAATGTCCGACAAGAGACGAAGGTTACAGCCTCTCAGGGTGAAGAAGCTGACGGCCGAGGAGATCCACAGAAACATCAGCGGCTCAGGGGGGAAGTCCATGCTCTACATCAGACTGAAGGTACCTTTAAATATTCTCTTCTGTCCTTTAAGACAGAGAGTCTAATGTTTGTGAAAGTAACCTTTTTATCAAACTTTTTTCAAAAGGAACCTCAGGCCGCCGATGGAGACACTGATCCTTTGCAGACAAAAGACACTGAAGACTGTCTGTCCACCGTGGAGACGTTCGATCAAACGAGGTAATCAAAACGACTCAAACAAACACAAAGTGGCTCAAAGTATGTGGACACCTGGAAATTAAACAGCAAAATCAAGACTCATGAGTTTTATTAGAGGGAACACTTAAAGATTGCTTCTGGCCAAAAATGTGTCTGTGGAGTTTCCATAGCTGCTGCACCCACTCATTATAAAATATGTCCACATACTTTTGGCTGCATAGTGTTGTATTATCAACCATAAAAAAAGCTATCAGACGTTAAATTCCTTCCTTCTGTTTCCCCTAAATCTTTGCTCCGGCAGCCCCACTCAGGAGGCTGAAGGTAGCGAGGAAGACGTTTTTGGTTCAACCTCTCAACAAGACATGGAAACAGAGCGAGCTGAAGATGAGGATCGTTGTGCGATATCAGAACCAGCTGAGAGTAAAGAGGAAGGAAGGGATGATACTGAAAGGGAAGACGAAAGAGAAGAACCGATTGACGACGATGACGATTGGAAACCAGACAGGAGCGACGAAGAGCCGAAAGAAACCGGCTCATCAAAGACGACTAAGTGCGAGAAAGTCAGGCGTTGTGGTGTCAAGATCACGGAGTCAAAGACTGAGATCAGCGACGTTCTCGCCTGCAAAGTCTGCGGAGCTCTGCACCAATCAGAGATCACGTTCGTCAAACACGCCTGGAGTCATGTCGACGATCCCGTAAGTCTTTGCGGAGTGTGCGGAGAGTTTTCAGAGTCCACCGAGGCGTTGAAGGATCATCTTCAAAGTCTCCACAAAACGATGGACTGTCACATCTGCGGAGAGTCTTTCATCAGCGCCCTCAGCCTCGATGAACACGTGGCCGCCCACTCGGGGGAGAAACCGTATAAATGCAATGTTTGCCACGATGCGTTTGCATTGAAGGCGTCTCTGGACAACCATCAAAAACTCCACCAGGCGGTGAAACCGAACAAATGTTACACCTGCCATAAAGTGTTCGCCCTGAAGGAACATTTGAAACTTCACCGCAGGACTCACACCAACAAGAAGTCGCACCTCTGCGGCGTGTGCGGTAAATCCCTCAGCGACTACAGATCCTTATCCCGCCATAAGATGACCCACTCTGGGGAAAGGCCTCACAGTTGTCAGGTTTGCGGGAGACGCTTCAAACTCCCCGGCACACTGAGGCAACACGAGAAGATCCACACGGACCGAGAGCGGTCGTACCTCTGCGACGTCTGCTGCAAAATGTTCCTGACAAACAAGCAGCTGCAGATCCACATGAGGACACACACCAACGAGAAACCTTACCACTGCGGCGAATGCGGCAAGGGATTCTCCACCAAGGGACCTCTGACCATCCACATGCGGATCCACACCGGAGAGACACCGTACCGCTGCCCGGACTGCGGCTGGTCCTTCAAACGCAAGATCAACCTGGATAATCATGTGACGGTCCATTCAGGCGTCAAACCGTTTGTCTGTGGGATTTGCGGCAAGGCGTGTGCTCGCAAATCGTACTTGACCGTCCACATGAGGACCCACAACGGGGAGAGACCGTACAAGTGTACTCTCTGCGACAAAGCCTTCACCCAGAGCCACTGTCTGAAAACTCACATGAAGAGCCATCTGGTAGCGCAAACTGCAACGTGACACTCACAACGGACCAAATTCATACTTTCATGTTCTCCCATAAAACTGTGAATTCTTGTGTTTTTCCTCTATTTACTTTGTTTGGTTGAGCTATACCAGGGTTGGGCGATCGGACGAATATAACGATTGAATTCTAATGATTGATGACGTTTTCAGATTGCCTGACCCAATTCTGTCCACTGCGCAAAGTTCATTACATGTCGAGAGATGGCTGAAATTTAAAAAAAAACATTTTTTACACAATGCAACTCTGGTGGTTTCTTATGTTCAGGGTTGTCTTGTGTGCCCTCTATTAGAGTCTTTCAGAAATGCGTAAAATAAAGGTAAAGTTTGGAAAATTTGCGGCAAGGCGTGTGCTCGCAAATCGTACTTGACCATCCACATGAGGACCCACAACGGGGAGAGACCGTACAAGTGTACTCTCTGCGACAAAGCCTTCACCCAGAGCCACTGTCTGAAAACTCACATAAAGAGCCATCTGGTAGCGCAAACTGCAACGTGACACTCACAACGGACCAAATTCATACTTTCATGTTCTCCCATAAAACTGAATTCTTGTGTTTTTCCTCCTTTCCTTGTCTTGTCCGTGTCTTTCCTTCCTTTACTTTGTTTGGTTGAGCTGTACCAGGGTTGGGCGATCGGACGAATATAACGATTGAATTCTAATGATTGATGACATTTTCAGATTGCCTGACCCAATTCTGTCCACTGCGCAAAGTTCATTACATGTCGTGAGATGGCTGAAATAAAGAAAAAACATTTGTTACACAATGCAACTCTGGTGGTTCCTTATGTTCAGGGTTGTCTTGTGTGCCCTCTATTAGAGTCTTTCAGTAATGCGTAAAATAAAGGTAAAGTTTGGAAAATTTGCGGCAAGGCGTGTGCTCGCAAAAATCGTACTTGACCGTCCACATGAGGACCCACAACGGGGAGAGACCGTACAAGTGTACTCTCTGCGACAAAGCCTTCACCCAGAGCCACTGCAACTCTGGTGGTTCCTTATGTTCAGGGTTGTCTTGTGTGCCCTCTATTGGAGTCTTTCAGTAATGCGTGAAATAAAGGTAAAGTTTGGAAAACACAACATTGATTCTGTTTTGCATTTTTTGTTTGGCACAGTTTCACGGGCTGGAAACTGAGCCGAGATTAAACATAATTTCAAAAAGTTGTTCAAAGTGGAAATATGAAATTCATAATTAAAAAATCATAAATAATAGTCTCTACATATTGCCTTTTGTCTACTTCATATTTTTATTGACTTATAAAATTTACTACAGTCACAGCAGTCTCAATAACACAATTCACTCTGGAATACACAACAGTTTTGCTTCTGTCTTCATAAACCTGTTTGAAGCATTTGATATAATAAAATCCTTATTCACGAAATACAGAAAAATAAGACCAAATTCATACTTTCATGTTCTCCCATAAAACTGTGAATTTTTGTGTTTTTTCCTCTATTTACTTTGTTGGTCTACCTATACCAGGGTTAGGTGATTGGACGAAAATAACAATTGAAATCTTTTGATAGTTTTCAGATTGCCCAACCCAATTATTGCCACTGTGCAATATTCATTGCATATCATGATGGCTGAAATAATAAAAAATTAAAAAAAATGTGTTTACACAATACAACTCTGGTGGTTCTATGTGTTCAGGGTTCTCGTGTGTGCCCTCTAGTGGAGTCCTTCAGTAAATTAAGGTATGAAAATATAGAAAACAGAACTTTTTGACTGTTTTGCATTTTTCTTTGCCACCGCTGGTTACGGGCAGGTAACTGTCAAGATGTTCAAAGTGCAAATATGAAATTCACAATTAACAAAATATAAATATAAACATAAAACAAATCTACTACCAAGGTTATTATAGCTAACGAAAACTAACAAAATAACGAAAACTAGAATTGAAAAAACATTTTCGTTAACTGAAATAAAAATAAAAACTAGAGTTTTTAAAGAACGATAACTAACTAAAACTGTATTTTGTGGTTACAAAACTAACTAAAACTAACTAAAATGATGGTGAAAATGTCCTTAGTTTTCGTTTTTGTCAACTTTTTTCATTCATAATTCAGTGTATTTATTTGAACATGCAACACATGGTGAATATGTTTACTGAGACTGGGATGTTTACACTAGAACCAAAATTCAAAACACCCAGAACTGTAAGAGTTAATAACCTTATTGGGGCTGAGATGATAAACCAAAGGAAATAAAGGAAACATTTATTATGACCTCTTTGAATCTGGCACCCAACAAATACCCCATTACAAAAAAACTAAAACTAACACTAAAACTAATAAAAACTAAACTAAAACTAAGCATTTTCAAAAACTAAAAACTAAACTAAAACTATAAAACTCACTCTTAAAAACTAACTTAAACTAACTAAATTTGAAAACAAAAATTCACAACAAAATTAAAACTTAAACTAATGAAAAATCCAAAACTATTATAACCTTGTCTACTACATGGTTTTATTGACTCATTAAATTTGCTTCACTCACTATAACAGCAGTTCACTCTGGAATACACAACAGTTTTGCTTCTGTCTTTATAAACTTGTTTGAAGCGTTTTGATATTATATAAATATTGAAATACAGATAGTAGATAGAGTCTATTAAATCAAGCCTTCTTGCCTTCAGTAACCGGTTACCACAGGGATCTTTACTGTTGACATGATAAATAACATTACTCACCCAAATAAGTATCTCTGATCCCCCTCCAAATAAGGCTTTTACTAATCTTCAGTCCATCTATGATGATTTACACATATTCCTTTTCAATCACACACTTAATTTATATAGATAAGATAGCGTACATCCCATATCCCTAACTTCCCTAACATTAAAACTTTAAATTGTAGCGATATCACCCCTGCTTATTTCTACAAACACAGTAATTTGAGGATATATTTTCAGTGTTTAAAGGTGCACTGTGTAATGCCTAGTTACATGCTCCAAACAAATAGTGGGGAAGAATTTCACTGCTCAAGATTGTGTACATCTTCTTTTCTTTTTTAACCTATAGCAATCCTGTAGTGTACTTGATTCCTGTGGTCTAAGGCTAGAACCTTCATGTTAAATGCACTTATTGTTAGTCGCTTTGGACAAACGCATCAGCTAAATCACATGTAATGTAATGTAATTTATTAAATTCTACATTAGCTAAACACTACATTAGCCTATTTTTCCCATTTTTTTTCTCATAAATCTGCTACTTTTTTCTTGATGATTTGCCACTTTTTTCGAATAAATCTGCTACTTTTTTCTCATAGATTTGCTACTTTTTTTCCTCAAAAAATCTGCTACTTTTTCCCCTCATAAATCTGATACTTTTTTCTTGAAGATTTGCCACTTCAATCTCATATATCTGCAACTTTTTTTTCTCATAGATTTGCCACTTTAATCTCATAAATCTGCAACTTTTTTCTCGTAGATTTGCCACTTTTAATCTAATCAATCTGTGCCTTTTTTCCCTCATAGATTTGCCACTAAATTTCATAAATGTGCGTTTTTTTTCTCATAGATTTGCCAATTTAATCTCATAAATCAGATTTTTTTTCTTGTAGATTTTCCAATTTTTTCTCAAATCTGTGACATTTTTCTCGTAGATTTACCACTTTTAATCTCATAAATCTGCAATTTTTTTCTGGTAGATTTTCCCCTTTAATCTCATAAAATCTGCTACTTTTTTCACATAGTTTGCCATTTTAATCTCATACCTATAACTTTTTTCCTCATAAATCTGCTACTATTTTTCCGTAGATTTGACACTTTTAATCTCATAAATCTGCTACTTTTTTCACATAGTTTGCCATTTTAATCTCATACCTATAACTTTTTTCCTCATAAATCTGCTACTATTTTTCCGTAGATTTGCCACTCTTAATCTCATAAAATCTGCTACTTTTTCACATAGTTTGCCATTTTAATCTCATATCTGTAACTTTTTTTCTCATAAATCTGCTACAATTTTTCCGTAGATTTGCCACTTTTAATCTCATAAATCTGAAACTTTTTTTCTAGTAGATTTGCCACTATTTTCTCATGATCTTCTTTTTTCTCGCAGAATTGACACTTTTAATCACATAAATCTGGGACTTTTTTCTCATAGATTTGCCACTCTTAATCTCATAAAATCTGCTACTTTTTCACATAGTTTGCCATTTTAATCTCATATCTGTAACTTTTTTTCTCATAAATCTGCTACAATTTTTCCGTAGATTTGCCACTTTTAATCTCATAAATCTGAAACTTTTTTTCTCGTAGATTTGCCACTATTTTCTCATGATCTTCTTTTTTCTCGCAGAATTGACACTTTTAATCACATAAATCTGGGACTTTTTTCTCATAGATTTGCCACTCTTAATCTCATAAAATCTGCTACTTTTTCACATAGTTTGCCATTTTAATCTCATATATGTAACTTTTTTCCTCATAAATCTGCTACTATTTTTCCGTAGATTTGCCACTTTTAATCTCATAAAATCTGATACTTTTTTCACATAGTTTGCCATTTTAATCTCATATATGTAACTTTTTTCCTCATAAATCCGCTACTATTTTTCCGTAGATTTGACACTTTTAATCTCATAAATCTGCAACTTTTTTTCTCATAGATTTGCCACTCTTAATCTCATAAAATCTGCTACTTTTTTCACATAGTTTGCCATTTTAATCTCATATCTGTAACTTTTTTCCTCATCAATCTGCTACTATTTTTCCGTAGATTTGACACTTTTAATCTCATAAATCTGCAACTTTTTTTCTCATAGATTTGCCACTCTTAATCTCATAAAATCTGCTACTTTTTTCACATAGTTTGCCATTTTAATCTCATATATTTAACTTTTTTCCTCATAAATCTGCTACTATTATTCCGTAGATTTGACACTTTTAATCTCATAAAATCTGCTACTTTTTCACATAGTTTGCCATTTTAATCTCATATATGTAACTGTTTTCCTCATAAATCTGCTACTATTTTTCCGTAGATTTGCCACTTTTAATCTCATAAATCTGCAACTTTTTTTCTTGTAGATTTGCCACTATTTTCTCATGAAAATAGGGTTAACCCTAACCCTAACCCTCTAACCCTAACCCTAACCCTAACCCTAACCCACTTTTAATCACATAAATCTGTGACTTTTTTCTCAAAATATTATGCCCCATTGTCCATTCTTTGTCCAGCTGATGGTAATTTCCCTTTCCGATGTAAATACAACAGAGGCAACACAAAACTGTTGGGCAGATCGAACCAGAACGCAGACAGAAACACCAAGCACACATCACTGCCGTTGAGCATTGATGAACTGTACATCACATTGGAAAGCAGATTCCCCACAAGCCGAAACAACAGCACTCCCATTATAGCCATGATGGTGTGAAAAGCCCTCTGCTTAGATTGGTCAACCCGCTCCCTGTTCCCGCCCACTTCCCCCGGCCCCGGACGTTTCAGAGCGCAGAGAACAGAAATGCTGCAAAAACAGACGACAGTAAAAAGGAAACCCATCATGCAGTAATACAAGACAGAGTTTAACAATTCCTCACTGGCAAGATCGCTCACAGCCATCCAGCCAAAGCTCAGCAACCAAACACACCCGATGCTGATGTTCCTGACCCGGACCCCGCTCGCCTGTCTCAGTCCGCGGTAGGTGACCGGGTGAACCACAGCCAGGTAGCGCTCCACACAGGTGAGCAGGTGAAACAGATCCTCTCCAAGTTGGCCAAAAGATAGGAACCTGTTTGCTGCGATCCCCATCTCTGGGAGGTCGATGTAGTTGCCGCAGAAGAAGAGTAAGAACCCCGAGATTTCATTCAGCTGCATGAAGATGCAGTGATAGGTGATGACGTCAGAGTGACTCGTCGGCGTGGAAGTGGAGCGCTGCTTCTTCCACCGTTGGTAACCCAGGTAGAGGACGAGGGCGGGGAAAGGGAGGAGGAGGAAGCCGATGAAGACAACAGATGAGAAGATGAAGATGCTTGTTCCGGAACGGAAGCATGCAACGATTTGATTGGAGGAGGAGGCGTTGGAGAAGAAGTGTGGAGGAAGGGCCGGATCATCGAAGGCAGACGAGTTGAATGACATGTTTTATATCTGTGGAGGCCTGAAGATGAGAAGGAGAGAGAGGGAGAACAAACAGGGGAGTTGAAGAAAGAAAATTAATAGTGGTGTCAACAATAATCGATTCGGCGATGCATCGCAATGCGGGGCATGCACGATTCAGCATCGATGCGGCAAAGTGCCATAATCGATTATGTTTATTTCCTGTCCTCCAGTGGAAAGTTGTGGGGGACAGGGTGGGAATTTCACACTCTAGCCTTGATGCCCTGTAAAAAAATGTTCAATTTACGGCCAAGGTGGCCTTTGCGCCCCTGTCAAAGTTCCAGTAAACACAACGCTAACCCGACCCACTTCCTGTCCTTCGAGACCTGTGCGCATCAACACATGGCTCATTGAATATTCTAATGAGCCATGTGTTGATGCAGCACAGGTAAGCTAGCAGGACAAGCTGTTTTGATATGTTGTGACTGAAATATGTGGTAGTATTTGACAGAACTTAACATTTACGTTTTTATAGAAAGTACTTTTGATAGGTAATTACCATTGTATTTGCCTATTTAAAGTCGACTCGTTAACGTTACATTTTTGCGTCATGAAAACTAGCATAGCTAGCTAGTTGGGATAGCGCTAACGTCTTCCCTACCTCAGGGACAAGGGCTCGACATTTAGCTGATGTAAATTTCACCTCAGCAGGTTCCTTTTTTATGGCAGGAGGAGGCATTTCTCTTTCCTTACTCTTAGATGAACTCAGGCAGGAGATTCATTTTGACATCTTTTCAAAATATAGCCAATAAAATCTATTGTTATTAGGCCTATCTGACTGCTTGCATTGCCTCATGTCCCTTGTTGTGTGCAGTATAATTGTGATGCATCGCAATGCATCGTAGAATCGAATTGAATCGAATCGTTACCTGGTGAATCGTAATCGAATCGAATTGTGAGGGCAGTGCCAATGCACACCCCTAAAAATTAATAACCTCTGTCAGGAAAGTTCTTGAGATTTCACAAACGTTTAAAGATTTTTAGAGATTGAAGACGAGGTGGTTTTGTTTTTAGTTCAAAACAAATCTGATCAATCACACTGTCCACTGGTTTGGCTAATATGAATCAATTGATTTACATGGATTAACAAAAATGATTTCATGGTCAGGCTTAAAAAAAGAACCAAAGACTAAATCATCAGGTCACGGTTTCACATAATACCAATCTAGAAACATTAAAAATGCAAAAACATAAATTCATAAAAAATTAGGTAAAGTCATGATGATGATAGTAAACAAATTTACTAATTTAGATTAAATACAATTTGTGGTTTTTCAAGTAATACCAATTCAGAACCTAAAACACCAAAAATAAAAAGGTTAAGTGTTTATTTGTACGGTGGCGTATTAGGCCCAAGTATGAAATAATAAATGAAAATACGGACCCGGGGGAGGGGGTAATATTTCGAGAAAAAAGTGGCAAATCTACAAGAAAAAGTAGCAGATTTATGAGATTAAATTGGCAAATGTATGAGAAGGTGGCAAATCTACAAGAAAAAAGTTGCAGATTTATAAGATTAAAAGTGGCAAATCTAGGAGAAAAATTAATCAGATTTGAGATTAAAAGTGGCAAATCTACGAGAAAAAAGTAGCAGAATCATTAGATTAAAAGTGGCAAACCACAAGAAAAAAAATATCAGATTAAAAGTGGCAAATCTACGAGAAATCAAATTGCAGATATATGAGAATAAAAGTGGCAAATCTACGAAAAAATTGCATATTTGAGATTAAAAGTGGCAAATATATGAGGAAAAAGTAGCAGATTCATGAGATTAAAAGTGGCAAATTTAGGAGAAAAAAGTAGCAGATTTATGAGATTAAATTGGTAAATCTATGATAAAAAGGTGCAAATTCATGAGATTAAAGTGGCAAATCTAGGAGAAATTATTTGCAGGTTTATGAGATTAAAAATTGCAAATCTACAAGAAAAAAGCAGCATATTTATGAGATTAAAAGTGGTAAATCAAGGAGAAAATATTCGCAGATTTATGAGATTTAAAGTGGCAAATCTACGAAAAAAAGTAGCAGATTTATTAGATTAAAAGTGGCAAATTTAGGAGAAAAAAGTGGCAGATTTGCGATTAATAGTGGCAAATCTATGAAAGAAATATCATATTTGAGATTAAAAGTGGCAAATCTAGGAGAAAAAGTAGCAGATTTCAGATTAAAACTGGCAAATCTACAAGAAATCAAGTAGCAGATTTATGAGATTAAAAGTGTCAAATCTAGGAGAAAAAAGTAGCAGATTTATGAGATGAAATTGGTAAATCTATGATAAAAAGGTGCAAATTCATGAGATTAAAGTGGCAAATCTAGGAGAAATTATTTGCAGGTTTATGAGATTAAAAATTGCAAATCTACAAGAAAAAAGCAGCATATTTATGAGATTAAAAATGGTAAATCAAGGAGAAAATATTCGCAGATTTATGAGATTAAAAGTGGCAAATCTACGAAAAAAAGTAGCAGATTTATTAGATTAAAAGTGGCAAATTTAGGAGAAAAAAGTGGCAGATTTGAGATTAATAGTGGCAAATCTACGAAAGAAATATCATATTTGAGATTAAAAGTGGCAAATCTAGGAGAAAAAGTAGCAGATTTGAGATTAAAAGTGGCAAATCTACAAGAAATCAAGTAGCAGATTTATGAGATGAAATTGGTAAATCTATGATAAAAAGGTACAAATTCATGAGATTAAAGTGGCAAATCTAGGAGAAATTATTTGCAGGTTTATGAGATTAAAAATTGCAAATCTACAAGAAAAAAGCAGCATATTTATGTGAATAAAAGTGGTAAATCTAGGAGAAAATATTTGCAGATTTATGAGATTCAAAGTCGCAAATCTACTACTTTTCTACTGCTTTTCTGCATCAGACACAACAACACAATGGACAGATGGGAGGAAAACTTTTTTTTCTCATAAATCTGCTATTTTTTTCTCCTAGATTTAATATCATAAATCTTTACCCCAGTATATTTGAGTGTGCATAATAACAATATAAAACCAAAAACAAGTTTAAAATGACTTTACAGGGCAAAAGTTATTGAACAACAATCCTAATTAAATTCAAAACATTAGAAAAGACAACCGATTTATAACATATCAACATGACATTAACTTTTATATGAATTTAGTTTATTTTAACACTGACCTCAGCAGATCTTCTCCCAGATCGTCCTTCTCCTGCGTCTCAAAACTCTCCGACTGATGCTCGCCTGAATCTCAGTCAAATATATGTTAATGTGTCTGTGATAAAGGCGTGTGAAGAACAGGTGAGAGTGATTTATATTTATAATGATACTTTTTACGGTCCATTACAACAGGCAAATGTGTTTTTCACATGATTGTGTCACAGGGAGGTCAGAGCACAGCGACAGCAGGACTATTTGAATATCAGTGCTGCAGATTTAACCCTTTGATGCACAACATATAAACACCTTCTAATGCACAACATGGGTCAAAAATGACCCTCATTCATTCCCCATGTGTTTCTGTGCTCTATCTTTTGATATCAGCTTATTTTATGATTGGATATTCCAAGTATTCTTTAAATATCTTGTTTTTGATAACAACAGATCATTATTTCCATTTTGCCTCTCATACTTTATGAAGAAAAAAGTTTTTGTATTATTACATAGCTAACTACTTGGCTAAGCTAACTACTTAGCCAAGAAGTTAGCTAAGTAGTTAGCTTAGCAAGCTACTTAGCTAAATACTTAGCCAATAAGTTAGTTAAGTAGTAAACTTAGCAAGCTACTTAGCTAAATACTTAGCCAATAAGTTAGCTAAGTAGTTAGCTTAGCAAGCAACTTAGTTAACTACTTAGCCAGGAAGTTAGCTATATACTTAGCTTAGCAAGCTACTTGACAAGAAGTTAGCTAAGTAGTTAGCTTAGCAAGCTACTTAGCCTAGAAGTTAGCTAAGTAGTTAGCTAGGCAAGATACTTAGCCAAGAAGTTAGCTAAGTAGTTAGCTTAGCAAGCTACTTAGCTTAAAAATGGATATGGGTCATTTTTGACCCATGTTGTGCATTAGAAGAGTAGTGACACAAAAAGGGATTTTATAAAAAAAATAAAATAAAGGAAAACATAAAATTAGGATGTATGATGATCTAAAACAAACTAATTGAGGGAAACCTGGAATATTGAATGATGAAAATAATTTATTGCAAAGATATAGAATATAAAAACTCTGTCGGGTCCCTTTAGACCATGTTGTGCATCAAAGGGTTAAACAACAAAAACACAATCAAACACAGACAGCGAATGATTCTAACATTTATTATTTCATTTAAACACAGTATTCTCATACATACTGATACTACAACATCATTACACCACACTGTGTTTTAATTCAACACACATTATACTATAGATTACTGATCAGATTCTGCACACAGAAACTTCACAAAATAGTAAAAATTAGTTTCTAAAATATAACAAAGTCAAGGAAAAAGTCCAATGGAAAGTGAATTTCCATTGGTGCCAACAATGTAACAATGTTTACCAAATGGTTCACTTCATCAGTCGAACATTTGACAGCATTCAAATGACTCCGAGACACAGAGGTGTGTATTCAAATCAAATGTGTCATTTAGCCCAGCATACCTGTCTGTTTGTTTTGAACCAAATGATCTCATAAGAAGTCACAAATTAATCAGTAAAACATATAACCACTAAAACTAATTTTTATCTTCAGGAATAACATAAATAACTATAATTTGACTCTTAATCAAAAAAGATGAATATGCTTTCTTTTTTTCCCATTTTGTTTTTGGTAAAACAGTACATTTGAAAATTCATGGATTACAAAAATAACATAATAATAATAATAATACATTTTAGCATTAAAAATCATCATTTGGGTTAAAGTGAATATATATTGAAGGTTTTAACTGACAATTTTAATATATATTCTCAGGTTTCTATATATATTCTTAGGTTTCTATATACATATATATATTCTCAGGTTTTCAATCCATTTTCTCAATCTTTCATTCCATATATATAATAATTTCCTGAACAGCATGGCATTATATATATATCCTTGGAAACCTTGGAAAATGTCTACATATTAGCTGTTAAATTAAATCCTTATCCTCATTATATTTGACCAAACAAATGTACCTTTAGTTGTACCAGGCATTAAAATGAATAACAAATTGCAGAAAACAAGGGTGGTCTCTTATATATATATATATATATATATATATATATATATATATATATATATATATATATATATATACTTTATTCCTGAAGAGGAAAAATGAGTAAAATAAATAAATAAATGATATGTTCTACTGATTAATTTGTGACAGAGTAGCCCAGTGAGCTGCTCACATCTGGATTTTTATATATATATATATATATATATATATATATATATATAATCAGTCATACAAAACTTTTTATGTTAGGGTGTTTTTGGAATAGACATTTAAAAATAAAAATAAAAATTCATATTTTTACTTAAATGTTTTATTTCTATTATTTTTATTTGCCTTTATCAGTGTCAACAGACTTCTAAAGAAACATGGAAAATACAGAATTATAACTAAATACATAACTAGAAAATGCCAATAACCAGCCCTGATTTTATTTTTATCATACAGGAATTGTATTATTTCCGAATCATTGCTGGATTATATACATTTTTATGCAGATGACACCATTAAATATGTACATATTTCTACTACAAAACTACTACTTTTTTTCTCCTCATTTATTAAACTTTAGATGGTACCTGTATAACTCTTGCTGACTCATACAAATACCTGACAGGAACTTTTGTGAAAAATCTAAATTTACGATTATTTTTAACTTTGGAGTTTTGGGCTATTTTGTCTTTTTGACTCCATTTTATTCTGCCTGTATATAAACTTAAAATCTTTATCATTTCATTTTGGTACCATTTTCTTCAGCACAACCTCACCTATATGACCTTATCATTATTTATTATTACTGTATTAATATTAGTTCACTTTGATTTACTGGATCAACATTTTCAACCTAAATATACTAAACTAAAAACACAAAATTTCCCCACTGCTGGATAAATAAAGTCCGATCTTATCTTATCAAAAAACACACAAAATACATGAAATATGATTATGAAAATTATGTTTTGTTAACTCTAAGACAATTGTTTTAAACGTTGGTAACAAATAAAAACATTTTTTTTCCGAATCACTGCTGGATTATACATTTTTATGCACATCACACCATTTGATATGTTCATATTTCTACGACAAACCTCACTTTTTTCTCTACATTTATCTGTGACTCTTATCATTATTTATTATTACTGTATTGATATTATTTTAGTTTGACCTACCTGATCAACATTTTGAACCCAAGAAACCCAAACATTTAATGAGAGAAAAATACCTTATCTGCTAAATTAACCTGCATTCTCTCCAATGTCCAGCAGGGGGCGACTCCACTGGCTGCAAAAATAAATCCTGATTTATGATCCTACTTCTCACTTGATTTACGACCTCAATAAACATCGCTAGTCTCAAGTCTCACCCTATTTTTTACATTACATTATTATTATTTACTGGATCAACATTTTTAACACGAAAAAAAACACTATTGGATTTTAAAAATTAAGAATTTTCAATCTTGGTTCCAAATATAACATATATACAGGGTAAAATGAGGAGAACATTTTGTTCTATATTTTTATACTAAATATATTTGACTGTATCTCCAATTTTACTTAAGATCATCAAACACAAACTGGCCTCTTGGAGATGGAAGGCAGAACTTTAGAGGGAAGCTGACAGCAGGAAACACGCTCCTTCTGAATGATTATGAAACTATTTTTTGTATTATATGTGAAATATTTAAACTTGTTTCTTTTTTTTATAGTGGGGCGGATTAGCTGAACCGTCCCATCCCCCCACCCCCGTCCCGGATGCACATTTTTGGGGGTTGCTACCCACACGTTTAGCCCCGTTGCTCATTCCATGAATGCACGATCCTTACAAGCTGTACCTCGTTGTAAAGGTGACTAATCAGGCTTTCCAACAATATACAATTCATCACCAGTTGGTATTATTAAAAGGGCAGTTTTTATTCATCATTGATTTATTCGTATATAACAAATGCCTGCCACGGCCACTAGGGGGCGCTTTTGAGGTGGCCCAATATCCAGATTTGTTTGAAACATATTCCCCAACACATCTACCAAATTTCATGCTTTTATCACAAAGTGAACGATTGGTTGTAAAATATTGAGCTAATCCGCCCCACTATTAGATATTTGCGGTGTGATGAATTCCCCTGCAGCCCTATCCTCCTGCTGATTCAGTGTTTTTGTTACACCATGGTAGTTTCCCTGCGCGGTGTAGGAACAGCAGCGGTAACAGCATGGTGCTGGGCATGTCGCTCCACATACTGGAGATTAATCCCACACACGAGTAACCGGGATTTAGCATTGCCGAGGTGTTTAACACATTAAAAACCATACTCCCAATAAGCTTAATCAGCAGCACTCCCATTATAGCCATGATGGTGTAGAAAGCCCTCTTCTTTGATTGGTCAACACGCTCCCTGTTCCCGCCCACCTCCCCCGGCCCCGGGCGCTTGAGAGCGCAGAGAACAGAAATGCTGCAGAAAAAGACGACAAGTAACAGTGAAACTGTACCGCAGGACAAGACGATGAAGTTGAACTCTTGGCTGGTGAGATACGAGATAGGCAGACATGCAAAGCTCAGCAGCCAAACACACCCGATGCTGATGTTCCTGATTCTGACCCCACGAGCCTGTCTCAGCCCCCTGTAGGTGACCGGGTGAACCACAGCCAGGTAGCGCTCCACACAGGTGAGGATGTGAAACAGAGCCTGTCCGATGGAGGAGATAGCGAAGACTCGGATCCCTGGCCATATAAGATACTCGGCGTTGGTGAAGCCGCCAGAGAAGATAAAAATGGCCCCAAAGATTTCATTCAGCTGCATGATGATGGAGTGGTAGGTGATGATGTCAGAGTGGCTGGTGGGCGTGGAAGTGGAGCGCTGCTTCCTCCACCGCTGGTACCCCAGGTAGAGGACGAGGGCGGGGGCAGGGAGGAGGAGGATGCAGGTGATGCAGGAACAGGAGAAAACGGAGATGCCCATTGTGGAAGTGATGCATTTGTAGAGAGTGCTGAAGGAGGAGTTGAAGGAGGACTGAGGAGGAGGGAGGAAGTCACTGAAGGACGAGGAGTTGACCGACATGCTTAGGGAGCTTGTGGAGGACTGAAAAAAAAGGAGAGGCAGACAGAAAAATGGAGAGACTTAAGGTTCAAGTCAAGTCATTAAGTCATTATTTATTTATTACATCACATGTAGTGGGGTCGGATGCATGTGTAATTTTTCTCAGTCATTTCAAATTGGTGTTAAAGTTTGGTTTTCACTTCCAAGTTGTAGTTTAGGGTGTATAGAAAAATTTGAGTCCGAGTGTCAAAAACACAGATAAAAAAATGGCCTCCAGGGGGCGCTGTAAAATATGTAAAATGCTATAACTTTTGATTAGATAATCCAATTTTAACATATGAGGTATGTATGGATTCAGAATTAAAAGAAACTGATATGCTAAGCATTTGGTGACCAGATTAAAAATAAATACAATTTTAGCCCAAAGTATTAAATGGACACAAGCGAAATTATGCTTTTTTAAGGATAAAGTCTGGAAATATCCTCACAGTTGCTAAGGAATTTTACTTTTTAATGTTATTTCATTAAGTCAAGGCTGTGTGGTGATTAAATTGAAATTGAAATGCTCCTCACTCTTCTATTCTATGCCCTAGGGGGTGCCGCAAAATGGAGTAACAGCCATAATCTTTGTATGTATGGATTTAGGATCAGGAGTCCCAACTGTTTTCAATCAATCAATCAATCAATCAATCAATCAATCAATCAATCAATCAATCAATCAATCAATCAAGCCATCATTTTATTCACAAGAAATTTTCACTATGTCCTTGTTCTTGTTTTTGTCCTTGTTTAGCTCGGTATTTTTTAAAATGTTTTTACTCATGTTGTTTTTGTGTTATGATTGTCATAACTATGCACCTTATGCAGTGGCACTTTCAATTTCATTGTATAGTGAACTATATAATGACAATAAAGACTATTTGATTTGATTTGATTTGATTTGACATAGGCGCAGATGGGATTTTTGAACCGCTGTCAGTTGCGTTATTTTTCCATTCCATGCCTTAATCAAAATATGTTTTATTTAAACTTTTTTATATGAACTGTCCTGTAAATAACAACATATTTACAGTTTGTAAATTAAATTCACATTTTGAATTAGCACTATTAGGAGTTCCCAGTTTTCAATTTCTTGTTCATTTTAATGCCTGGTACAACTCAAGGTACATTTGTTTGGACAAATAAGTTGATAACAACAAAATAGCTGATAAGTTTATTTTAAGAGCTGATAGAGACATTTTCCATGGTTTTCTTGAAAATAAGTCAGTTGCGTTATTTTTCCATTCCATGCCTTAATCAAAATATGTTTTATTTAAACTTTTTTATATGAACTGTCCTGTAAATAACAACATATTTACAGTTTGTACATTAAATTCACATTTTGAATTACACAAGTAGCACTATTAGGAGTTCCCAGTCTTCAATTTCTTGTTCATTTTAATGCCTGGTACAACTAAAGGTACATTTGTTTGGACAAATATAATGACAACAACAAAATAGGTGATAAGTTTAATTTAAGAGCTGATATCGAGACATTTTCCATGGTTTTCTTGAAAATAACCAAAATCATTATCAAGAAAACCATGGAAAATGTTTACATATCAGCTCGGCATTCAGGCATTAAAATTAACAAGAAAGCAATGAGAAAACAAGGGTGGTCTAATCATTTTTTTCATGACTGTAGTTGACTATATAATGACAATTAAGGCTTTTTGATTTGATTTGAAAATGCAAATTAATGGCCCTGATTTTATTTTCATCATAAAAAATTGTATTTTTCCAGAATGAATGCTGGATTATACATTTTTATGCAGATGACACCATTTGATATGTTCATAATTCTACTACAAACCTTCACTGTTTTCTCCTCATTTATCTGTGACTCTTATTGATCCTACTGTTAAAACTCTTGCTGACTCATCCAAATACCTGACAGCAACTTTTGAGAAAAATCTAAATTGAAAATTTTTTGGACTATTTTGGCTGTTTTTCTTTTTTTATAACATTTTTATACTTTTTTCTCATTCATATATATATATATATATATATATATATATATATACACACACACACACACACACACACAAACACACAAACACACACACAAGTAGCACTTTTAGGAATTACCAGTGAAACCAAACAAATTTCGTGACTAGAAGCAGACTCAATGAAAGATCCAAAAACATTAGCCTGAACGCACTGCTGGGCAATTTCTTGTCTGTCCAGACTGTCAATTAATTAATTAATTTCACTTAATGGTTGCTTATTAAAATAACATTATACAGGTGCATCTCAATAAATTAGAATATCATAGAAAACTTTTTATGTCAGTAATTTAAGTTTTATATGGAAATGTTCTCCTCTGAAAAGTATGTCCATCTATATGACTCAATACTTGGTTGGGGCTGTTTGACTTCAACTACTGGAAATGGACTTTTCCATCATATTCTAATATATTGAGATAAATCTGTATATAACAAAATAAAATAAAAAACTTAAAATCTATTCACCTACAGCCTAAAAAGGATTATATATTTTACATTTAGCCAACTTCAGGTAAGAACAAATGTTGTTTGTTATTGTCAGACTAGTGTTAAAGCCTCTCTGGTTCGTAGCTTGGAGGCCCAAGAGTGAACACATCCGGGAAATAAAGTAAGGTCTCAATACCGGCCTTTATTTTTGGTCATAAGCTAAATTATACAGATCTGGTCTCAGAATAACACATTTCTCGCAGGAATTCAGTCAAAGTGAGTCATGAACACTATAAAAGTTTACATTTAATTATTCTTGGGCTAGGCCTGCCCCCGTACAACAAATGGACGTACAGACACAGAGATCTATCGGCCAGTTACTAAAAACAACAGCTGTTCATGTGTTTGTTTTACACAATGTGTGTGTGTGTGTGTGTGTGTGTGTGTTGTTCTAACAGGCGTGTATATATGAGTTGGTGTTGTTGTGGCTGTCATTGTCATGATGCGTTGGTTTATATTGGGTCAATTACAATTATGTGTCTGATCTCGCACATCTTGTCATTGTGTAAGATGTTGTTCTATATCGCATCAAACTATATTATGTGGTGATGTCTCCCATCCCCATGTTATTATATTATATATTATATTATATGTTGTTTATTTTATTTTTTATTTATGTATGTATGTATTTGGGTTTATATATAATAATTATTATTTTTAATATTATTATTATTATTATTCTTTTTTTTATTAATTTAATTAGTCATTTTATTTATTCTTGTTTATTTGTTTTCTCTCATCAGCTATTCTTGCTTTGTTTGCCTATTTATTTTCATTGTGTGATACATATAAATGAGCCATGTTATATATTTTTATATATATGTCGTAGCATCTGCCCCTCATCCACATACACACACACACACAACAACTTTGTTGTTGTTCGCGCTGTATGTCTACTGTCTCTACTTGTGGTCCACATGGTGTAGTGTATTTGTCACCTTGTTTGTTACGTCATTTCACCAATAAAAAAATATATATATAGATACACTACTGGTCAAAAGTTTTAGAACACACCACACCACACCATCCAACTTTCCGAGTTGGGGATCCGACTTCTGAGGGGTTCTGATTAAAAGTTTGACTTTTTAATACTTTATTGCAAGGCTTCTTACTTTCACAAACATAATGAGTCATTTTGTTTTCTTTACAATATTGTACCTTGCATTCCCCCCCCCCTTTTTTTCAAGGTATACACTGCAAAAAAAACAAAAGTTGGGTGAACTCAAAATTTCAAGGCAACAAACTATGATACAATTTTAAGTTGGACAATTAAACTAATTAAGTTTTGTTTTTGAGTTTGCTCAACTCTGAATTCAGATTTTTGTCAACTCAAGTGTAAATTGTACTAACTTATAATTTTACAATTATAATTAACTTATAATTACTACTAATGTACTAACTTATAATTTAACTTCTGCAATGTGCTGAATTGGCACGATTGTAACGCCGCTATGAAATGTCAGCTAATGTTGCGACCACAATGTTGAGTTAGCATTGATACGCTAATGGCTACTCTTGTAGCTGTAACAAGCAGCGCCGCTAGCATCAGTTAGCGCTAGCATCAGTTAGCCGCTAGTATAAGTTAGCCACTAGCATCAGTTAGCCGCTAGCATCATCATCATTTCCCAACAAAGAAATAAGAGTTATCAGAACTATTGTCCCTTGTTGTGAACCCCAACTTAAAGATATCAGTAACAACAACTCACCAACTTGTTTTTGAGCAGACAACTGGCTTCCTTTGTTGTGCTAACTTACATTCTTGCCCTAAATGTCAATAATTTATATTTCCAAGTTTTACCAACTTAAATCACTGTTTTAGGCCAAAAAATACAAGTTGGCTTTTTTGCAGTGTATATTCACAAAGTAAATAACAAAAACATAGGGTAAACAGACAAACATATATACAAGGCAAACTGGTAGGCTATTCCCCAAATGAGGATCTCCAAGAAAAGAAATAAACAACAAACTAATGACACAACACAAACAAAAAAAAAGAAGATAACAATATAATGAAAAAATAAGTGGTGGTGCATGTATGCGTGTTCATGAATCTGTGTGTGTGTGTGTGCATGTGAGTGTTCATGTTGGGGAGGGGACCATTTAGTTCATCTCCTTAATTTGATTAAATATTTCCACTGTTTTTACCAGCCTTTCTTTACAGTATAACTTATTCCAAATATGTATTTGTTCCCTATTTCTAAAAGTTAGTCTTTCCATCTCTAAACTTTGTTCTGCTGTTAATGCCCATGCTCTTAATTTTGGTGTATTTGATTGTTTCCAACATGCTATAGATTGTTTCCATGCTTTAAGTTTGACTTGGTGCTCAGAAATGAGATCACTGTGAATCTATCCCTAGTGCCAACTGTGGCATGGTTTAAGTGTCTGTTCTGATTAAATGATTTACAAGTTTAAATTCACTCAAGAAAGACCGATACAGAAGTTAAGATGTGAATAATACAAAAAGGCTTAACATTTATAGTGTAAAATGTTTAAGCACACGCATATAAAGACACTTAAAAGTTATCAAAAAATGAATCCTGGAAATAAAGGACACCAACCTCAGCAGAGCTTCTCTCAGATCGTCCTTCTCCTGCGTCTCCAAACTCTCCGACTGATGCTCACCTGAATCTCATTCAAATATATCTTAGTTTGTGTCTGATTAAGGCGTGTGAAGAACAGGTGAGAGCGATTCATATCTAATGATACTTTGTTACGGTAAATTACAGCAGGCAAATGTATTTTTCACATTATTGTGTCACCGAGAGGTCAGCAGGACTATTTGAATATCAGTGCTGCATGATCTGTACAGAGATTATACAACAAAAACACAACCAGAGCAAATGATGACTTTTATTCATTAATTTTAATAATGGATATAATAATAGCCTAAAAATAAACACATCCCATTTCCTTTAGCATAATAAATAACAAGTACATCCTAAAAATTAAAACCATAACAAACATTTCACCTCTAAACTAGATGAAGAACTCTTAAGAATAAGCACAATTTTAAAAAAAACATTTCTTAATTTTTCCACTCACTGTTATTACATATTATTACAGATTATAATGCATCTACAAAGGCACAAAACATTTAATCGCATTTATTTTGGAAATAATAATCTAGTATTTTATTTATTTAAGGTTCACACAATTTATCGAAATAACTATACTTAAAACAATTGTTCAAACAACATCATTACTCTAAATTATAGATTTAAAATAAAATACATCACACAACAACTTTACTGATAAGTGCACACATATGTTAACAGTCTTAAACATCTTGAACTGTACCCACAGAAACAAAGGGATTTCTCACAAAAAAGTAAGTAACAGCTGAATTAATATTTGTACTGTAGTAGAATTACTACCTCTCTTGAGTGAGGAAATTAATCAAAGAGCATGTCCATGTTCCTTTTTGTTTTCTTTATTTTCAGACATCCAAATTACACTGCCTAGTTACTGCGGCAGAACACTTGTCAGATTTTAAGAACTGCTAAGCGTCTCGTCTCCAATTCAGTCCTGTGTCCTCTGCCCTCTCTGTATCCACACTGCAAAAAAGCCAACTTGTATTTTTTGGCCTAAAACAGTGATTTAAGTTGGTAAAACTTGGAAATATAAATTATTGACGTTTACGGCAATAATGTAAGTTAGCACAACAAAGGAAGCCAGTTGTCTGCTCAAAAACAAGTTGGTGAGTTGTTGTTACTTATATCTTTAAGTTGGGGTTCACAACAAGGTACAATAGTTCTGCTAACTCTTATTTCTTTGTTGTGAAATGCGGGAAAGCGGTGAAATTCGGTCAATAGCGAAAGCTAGCGGCTAACTGATGCTAGCGGCTAACTGATGCTAGTGGCGCTGCTTGTTACAGCTACAAGAGCAGCCATTAGCGTATCAAAGCTAACTCAAAATTGTGGTCGCAACATTAGCTGACATTTCATAGCAGCGTTACAATCGTTACATTGCAGAAGTTAGCAGAAGCAAGGATTAAAAGTTATTACAATGTAAAATTATAAGTATAAGTATAACAATCAAATCTGAATTCAGAGTTGAGCAAACTCAAAAACAAAACTTAAAATATTTAGTTTAATTGTCCAACTTAAAATTTTATGGAAGTTTGTTGCCTTGAAATTTTGAGTACACCCAACTTTTCTTTTTTTGCAGTGCAGGCGTGGTATTTACCTTTTCTGTAAACCAGAATTGTGACAGTCCACAGCTCAAAGTATAGTGCACGTTTTTTTGTATACATGCACGCTGCTAGGTCTACTTATAACCTTAAAAGGATACTCATACTGTTTATATTCTGCTCCCAAATGCCTCTAATATCTGACAAATCCCAAAGTCCTATAGCAAGTATACCTTACAAGGAGACTCTGGCTGTTATGGACCCAGGTAATCACAGATGGGCCTTTAACTAAACCAGAAGACTTACATTAAAAGTAACAATAACATGTAGCACTTGTAACATACATTATACTACAGTACCAACAAATTTTCGCAATTGGTCGTTTAAATCCCAGCGCACCTGGTGTGTTTGTTAGTTTCATACAAGGCTTCACATTAAGACTAAAAGCAGAGATGAACGATTTCTCAATTGACTGAATCCTTTTGCAATCAGTTGTGGAGTGCCACAGGGGTCTGTTCTTTCTGAATTCACATTGACATAGATGGTAAATTACTTCTTTCATGTTCAAACAACTTATTGAAATTACTATACTTAAAACAATTGTTAAAATAACATTATTACTCTAAATTACTCTACTTACAACAACTTAACTAGTGCACACATATGTTAATAGTCTTAAACATCTTCAACTTCACCCACAAAAACAAAGGAATTTTTAAAATGTAATTTAAAGTCTAAGAAAAACTTATCAACAGTTGAATTTATATTTGTACCAACAAAATTTTGCAACTTATCATTTAACTCCCAGCACACCTGGTCTGTTTGTTAGTTTCATACTAGTCTTTGCATTTAGACTTAAGGCAGAGATTAACTGTTGCTCAATTAACTGAATCCTGTTGCCATCAGTTGTGGAGTGCCACAGGGTTCTGTTCTTTCTGAATTCACATTGACATAGATGGTACTACTACTGGTATTACATCATTTCTTTCTAAGCGGTGCTGGAAGTTACATTTTTATGCAGATGACACCTTTTTATATGTACATTGTTCCACTCAAAAGTAGTATGTGGTGTTCTCTATATCTATCGTTCACTCTTTATATCTTTGCACTAAAACTGGTTAAATGTTACAATTTCATTGAGCTTTTATCCAAAACAACGTGTGAGTGTTACAAGCAAAGATCCAGTCATAAGACAACACATGGGTAGGTACTAGAGGTGGGTGAAAAAGTCGATACAGCATAGTATCTCAATTTTTTGCGTGGCAATATTATATCAATTCATGGCCACGAAGTATTGATATTTAGTGTTCCGACGGCCAGCGGGTCGTCAGCATTTTTTGCCGTTTCCAGAGGCCATATCAGGCTCACTTTTAGGAATATCCTGGGGATACTGGTATCAATCGAAACAAAAAGAACTAAGGAGTCTATAGGCAACATTTGCATCAGGATATCGTGTCTGGAAGCTTAAAGCTGAGGAAAGTTTGATAAAATGCTGCAGTTGTTGTCGTCCATACATGTTTGATATCAGTTCAGTTCAGTTTGACTGAACACTTTGTTGGTCAGTCTGTGGGTTTGACTCTCATTGTGGAGAAATAAAAAGACTGAAGTGAGATGAATAGACTGAGAAATTTCTCTTATTTGACAAAACAATTTTTGATTGAATTTAATTTTGTGGACACAAAATGCAGTTAAACAGTTAAATCACAATATATTGTAATGCAATTCTGACCATATCGCAAAATGCTTAAAATCGCAATTATATGGCATCATGACTCAAGTATCAGGATAAAACCGTATCGTGGTGATTCCCACCTCTAACCGTCGCGTTGTGGGTTGTCTGCAGAGGGTTTAATGTTAACGTGGGGAAACCTGTGAGCAGTAAGGTGTAGTAGTTGATACGTTACATTACATGGGTCTGTACCAAGAGTTGTTGGTTCACGTTATAATGTGAAATTCTCACGTTATCTCAGAAGTCCGCTGGTGTTAACCCACTAGCCCGTATCAATCACATTGCAGTTAAACAAATCAAATAAATGAATGATACACATTTTAGTTGGTCTTTCTCAACGGAACCAAGTTAGTCTTGCTGGCTCGCTATGGCAAGCACGCTAGCACTCTATGATCGCTGGCTAACATTAGCATGCTATCGATCGCTGGCAAACATTAGCATGCTATCGATCGCTGGCTAACATTAGCATGCTTGGATCGGCTGCTAACGTTAGCATGCTATTGATCGACCGCTAACGTTAGCACGCTATGATCGTTACAACGTTATAACATGAAATTATCATTATTTTGAACTAACGTGACAATATCACAAGCGTGTCCAGAGGTGTGCATCACTTTTAAGTGTCCTCTGGAAACACTTCTGTTGTGTTCGGGTCTATTTGCCGTACGTTTTCTTATTGTGTTGTGTTCTGGCCTTTGCAGCAAGTTTTCTAAATGCTGTGCTTATGTTGTCAAATTGATGAAGATGTTTTCTCAATTTGCTTGTTTTTTGTGCATTTGCAGACGTTTTCTTAAATTGCAGCGCTGTGAGCTCTCAAGGCCACCGTAAAAACCTGCACAATCTAGCGATTAGGGCCACATGAACCTTTAAGTTTAGTTGATCGTCAATCATGACACCAAGTTTCGTGCAGAACTTGTTGGCATGACTTGAGTCGATCAGAGCTGTAGGTTAATTTACTGACATATCGAGGGACGTGAAGGGATGACAAAGGGATCGGCCTTCTTTTTCAGAGAGAGGTCAATGGCCTTTCAAGATCTACCCTCCTCCTGATTCAGTGTTTTGTTTACAACATGGTAATTTTCCTGCTCGGTTTAGAAACAGCAGAGGTAACAGCATAGCGCTGGGCAGCCTGATCCAGGTTAGGAAGATCAACACCAAACACACATTGGACTTAAGCACTGATGAAGTATACATCATAATGACAATCAGATCCAACCCAAACTCAATTAGCAGCACTCCCATTATAGCCATGATGGTGTGGAAAGCCTTTTGCTTTGATTGGTCAACACGCTCCCTGTTCCCACCCACTTCCCCCGGCCCTGGACGCTTGAGAGTGCAGAGAACACAAATGCTGAAAAAAGAGATGGCAACTAAGAAGAAAACGATAATGCAGGGAAATAAGATCGTGTAGTGCTCATAGCTGGTTAGATTCAATATAGCCAGAAATACAAAGCTAAGGCTCCAAACACACCCGATGCTGATGTTTCTGATTCTGACCCCACGAGCCTGTCTCAGTCCCCTGTAGGTGACCGGGTGAACCACAGCCAGGTAGCGCTCCACACAGGTCAGGAGTTGAAACAGAGCCTGTCCAAAACAAGTGACACCCATGATACAGTTACCAGCCTGCAGTATGTCCTGGACTTCGATGTAGGCACCACAGAGAAATAAGATAATCCCACAGAATTCATTCAGCTGCATGGCGATGGAGTGATAGGTGATGATGTCAGAGTGGCTTGTTGGCATGGAAATGGAGCGTTGTTTCCTCCACTGTTGGTAACCCAGGTAGAGGATGGAGATTGGGAGAGGGAGGAGGAGGATGTAGGTGATGAAGAAGGCAGAGATGACAGAGATGCTCAATCCGGAACCGAAGCACAAAAATAAAGGGTTGAAGGAGGAGTTGGAGGAGAACTGAGGAGGAGGGGGGATGTCACTGAAGGACGAGGAGTTGACTGACATGTTTGAATACATGGAGGTCTGAAAAGTAAAAGCAGATGGACATTTTTACCTCACACATCCACAGTTGTATGTCTCACATTCACAATTTTACCTCTCACATTCACAATTATACCTCTCACATTCTCAATTTTAACTTTCACATTGACAATTGTACCTCAAAAATTCGCATTTTTACCTCTCACATACACAATTTTAGCTCAAACATTCGCATTTTTACCTCTCACATTCACAATTTTACCTTTCACATACACAATTTTACCTCACACATTCACAATTTTACCTTTCACATACACAATTTTACCTGTCACATTCTCAATTTTACCCCTCACATTCACAATTTTGTCTCTCACATTCACAATTTTACCTCTCATATTCACAATGTCACCTCTCACATACAGACAATTTTTGTGATTCTGAGAGGTAAAATTGTCCATGTAAGAGGTAAGATTCTTTAAGTGAGAGGTAAGATTGTGTAAGTGAGAGGTAAAATTGTGGATGTGAGAGGTATTTTTTTATGAAAGGGAAAAATTAATTATGGCATATACGGCCCATCATATCTGGTAACCACATACTTATTGAGAACATTTGGTTTTAGTGGAGCGGCTAAGTGATATAATCTTTCAGTTTATGATACAAGCGTGAAAATTGGCATGAACACTCTCCATGGGTTACTTGACAAGAAAATTGTCAGAGACATTTAAAATTTCAAGATGGCGGCCATTTTTCAAGATGGCCGACACCTAAGTGGAGCAGTAAAGTGATATAATGGTTTATTTGGTGATACAAGCATACAAATTGGCAAGAGCAGTCTCTGTTGGTCACTTGACAATAACCCACACACAGTTACTTGAAATTCCAAGATGGCGGCCATTTTTCAAGATGGCCGACACCTTAGTGGAACAATTGAATGATATAATGGTTTATTTGGTGATACGAGCATGAAAATTGCCATGAGCAGTCTCCATGGGTCACTTAACAAGAAAATTGTCCGAGACATTTGAAATTGTAAGATGGCGGCCATTTTTCAAGATGGCCGACACCTTAGTGGCGCAATTAAAATATATAATGGTTTATTTGGTGATACAAGCATACAAATTGGCATGAGCAGTATCTGTGGGTCACTTTACAATAAACCACCCACAGTTATTTGAAATTCCAAGATGGCGGCCATTTTTCAAGATGGCCGACACCTTAGTGGAGCAATTGAATGATATAATGGTTTATTTGGTGGTACAAGCATAAAAATTGGCAAGAGCAGTATCTGTAGGTCACTTGACAATAAGCAACGCACAGTTACTTGAAATTCCAAGATAGCGGCCATTTTTCAAGATGACCAACACCTTAGTGGAGCAGGTAAGTGATACAATGGTTTATTGGGTGATATATGCATAAAAACTGGCATGAGCAGTATCTGTGGGTCACTTGACAATAAGCCAGCCACAGCTACTTGAAATTTCAAGGCAGCACTTTTTTTTTCAGGATGACTGCCGCCTGCCATGTGGACCTTTAAATTATGAATTTTCTCATAGAAATGTATTGGGTTCCTCAAGAGAGGTTGTTTGACTGTGCTTTGTCTGCCCACGACCTGTCCAGTTTGGTAAAACCTGACAGGAGTTCCCTCCCACCGGCGTAGCTCTCCGGGTTCACTGAGGTACACATGCTCCCTTACCATGAGGGCTTTTTTAAAATACTTTTTTAAATTACTTTTTTAAAAACTAACCATTACTACTGCCATTAAACATGCCAAATAAATACTAAGGGGTGGGGAAACACAGTTGTGGTGCTGAACGGACAGTGCTCAAAAATCATAATTGAGCAATGGTTAATACTTAATGGCAATAATGACAGATCCAGAGGCAACAGCAGCTCTGGCTGACACGGAACCATGACAAACAGTATCTGAAACTATACTAGGGAACTAAACTGAAAATGTGAAAGCAATGTTACAAAGTAAAAACTGAACATGTCACAGTAATAGGCTGGTGAGAAAATAGAACATAATGCGCCGATGTGGCGAGGGGAAGCCGAGCCATAGGCCTACACTTGAAAACACAAAGGACAACAAGGAATAACACTGGCAAAAGAAACAAGCAAATAAGTTCTAGCAGGGGCAACTGAGTCCATATCTGTAGCACTTACACTTTCCAGTACAAGCCTTGGTGCACCCACATTTTGTCAACTCCCAACAACTCTCCGCAATCGGTGGAAGTAGAGTCCAGAAGACTTTCCACTCCCTGTCCTGTTTAACCCATCCCCAGTCGGACGGGCTCAGCATTTGTGGATGTCTCTCTTCAATGCCTGTCCCCACACATATCCAGCCTCATAAGAAGTCTGGGATCTTCTTGACCTCTTGACATGGATATCTTTGGTATCTTCAGTGTCTTTAGCAGCTATAGATGCCTTTTTTTGTGCCCTTTCCAGCTGTGTGTTGTTGAACATAAGTTTACAGCTTGAATGATATTTTGCTCTGTTTCTTGTCAATGTGCTTTCTATGCCATCACCTTCATCTAGTCGGGTTGGACTACGTAAGATAGGCAGACCATTTATTTTATGAAATAATGGAACATTTCTTGCAATGGTATCATAACCAGTATGATCTTGGTGTCCTGCTGTTTGTTTTCTCAACTGTTATTATGGCTTCTGCAATGTCTGCAGCAAATTCAAAGGCAGAGGCCGAGGGTTTAGCCTTTTACCACCTTTTAATAAGCACTTTGATGTATGGGATACAACTAAGTTCATGCCTTAACCCTACACTTAGTCCGATCGTTCATCCAATGCCATTTTTACCCTGTACGATCTGTACACCACCCGGTTAACTAAAACTACTCAGAGAGTTGTCGTCTCTTCTTTGACTAACTTTACAATTGGCTGACATTGAACCCCACTCTGAGTTTAACAGCAGTCATATATCACCAGTGTGCCCTGGTAGTGCAGATACTCACTCTTGTCTAATCTGTCTATGATCAACGAATCAACACAACTGTATTATGATGTGTTAAAACTTGTTTTCCAGAATAATCTAAAACCCACTACATTTCTATGAGAAAATTGATCTTTTGAGGATCCAGGGGGCGGCCATCTTGAAAATAGAAATTTCAAGTGGCTGGGAGTGTTTTTTTGTCAACCCAAGTAACTGTGGGTGGCTTATTGTCAAGTGACCCATGGAGACTGCTCATGCCAATTTTTATGCTTGTATCACCAAATAAACCATTATATAATTTAATTGCTCCACTAAGGTGTCGGCCATCTTGAAAAATGGCCGCCATCATGGAATTTCAAGTAACTGTGGGTGGGTTATTGTCAAGTGACCAGCAGAGACTGCTCATGCCAATTTGTATGCTTGTATCACCAAATAAACCATTATCTCACTTAACTGCTCCACTAAGGTGTCGACCATCTTGAAAAATGGCCGCCATCTTGGAAATTCAAATAACTGTGGGTGGGTCATTGTTAAGTGACCAACAGAGACTGCTCATGCCAATTTTTATGCTTGTATCACCAAATAAACCATTATATCACTTAACTGCTCCACTTAGCGGTGGCCATCTTGAAAAATGGCCACCATCTTAAAATTTCAAATGTCTTAGACAATTTCTTGTTAAGTGACCCATGGAGAGTGTTCATGCCAATTTTCACACTTGTATCATAAACTGAAAGATTCTGGCAAAAATGAGCACTTAGCCGCTCCACTACAAGGCATAAATGCCTTCTCAGGTTCAGTTTTGGGTTATCTTTGTGTCTTGTTTTTTTTTCTAACCTGCCGAAAGTTAAACAGAGAGACTAACCAGTCCTTGACCATGACAGGTGATTCATCTTAAAGAGTATCGGAGAACCATCATTACCATTCTGCACTTTTTAGAACCAGAGGCTGATTTAACTAAAATTAATTCATGGCCGATCTTAAAAAGTGATGAGTGTTTACTAATTTACATTCACTTAAAATACTACTTTACCCAAGTAATAGTCATCCAGCAAGTATACAGTATAGTACAGTTGGCTGATAACTTTGCAACACACAATATATGGAAAATATAAGGTTAAAAAAATCACCCGGAAAATGATGTTTATCATAAACTATCAGTTCACAAAACTCTCATCAGTTTCCTTAACAGCAAATAGAATTCATAACTAAAGATACAAATACCTTAAAATAACTAAATATTTAACCGATCACCAACCTCAGCAGAGCTTCTCTCAGATCGTCCTTCTCCTGCGTCTCCAAACTCTCCGACTGATTCTCACCTGAATCTCATTCAAATATATCTTAGTTTGTGTCTGATTAAGGCGTGTGAAGAACAGGTGAGAGCGATTCATATCTAATGATACTATGTTACGGTAAATTACAGCAGGCAAATGTATTTTCACATTATTGTGTCACAGAGAGGTCAGAGCGCAGCACCAGAAGGACTATTTGAATATCAGTGCTGCATGATCTGTACAGAGATTATACAACAAAAACACATTGGAGAAAATTATGACGTTTATTCATTCATTTTAATAATATATATGATAATAGCCTACAAATCAACACATTCCATTTCTTTTAGCATAGTAAAAAGAACAAGTACATCCTAAAAATTAAAACCATTAACAAACATTTAACTTCTGAACTAGATGAAGAACTCTAATTTTTCCACTCACTTGTCATTGCATATTACAATTTACAGATCATGATGCATCTACAAAGGCACAAACCATTTAATCACATGTATTTTGGAAAAAATTATCTAATGTTTACTTCTTTAATGTTCAAACAACTTATCGAAATTACTATACTTAAAACAATTGTTCATATAACATTATTACTCTAAATTACTCTACTTACAACAACTTAACTAGTGCACACATATGTTAATAGTCTTAAACATCTTCAACTTCACCCACAAAAACAAAGGTTTTTTTATGATGTAATTTAAAGTCTAAGAAAAACATATCAACAGTTGAATTTATATTTGTACCAACAAAATTTTGCAACTTATCGCTTAACTCCCAGCACACCTGGTCTGTTTGTTAGTTTCATACTAACCTTTACATTTAGATTTAAGGCAGAGATTAACTGTTGCTCAATTAACTGAATCCTGTTGCCATCAGTTATGGAGTGCCACAGGGTTCTGTTCTTTCTGAATTCACATTGACATAGATGGTACTACTACTGGTATTACATCATTCCTTTCAAAGTGGTGCTGGAAGTTAAATTTTTACACAGATGACACCTTTTTATATGTCTATTGTCCCACTCAAAAGTAGTATGTGGTATTTTCTACATCTCTCTGTAAATCTTGATATCTTTGCACTAAAACTGATTAAATGTTACAATTTCGTAAAAAAACGTGAGTGTTACAAGAAAAGATCTAGTCATAAGACAACACATGGGTAGGTACTAGAGGTGGGTGAAAAAATCGATACAGCATAGTATCGCGATATTTTGCGTGGCAATATTATATCGTTTCATGGCCGCCAAGTATTGATATCCAGTGCTCCAACGGCCAGTGGGTCGTCAGAATTTTTCACTGTTTCCGGAGGCCGTAGTGGGCTCACTTTAAGGAATTTGCAGCACATTTTCTTATTGTGTTGTGTTTTGGTCTTTGCAGCGAGTTTTCTAAATGCTGTGTTTATGTTGTCAAATTGATGAAGATGTTTTCTCAATTTGCTTGTATTTTGTGCATTTGCACACGTTTTCTTAAATTGCAGCGCTGTGAGCTCTCAGGGCCACCGTAAAAACCTGCACAATCTAGCGATTAGGGCCACATGAACCTTTAAGTTCAGTTGATCGTCAATCATGACACCAAGTTTCGTGCAGAACTTGTTGGCATGACTTGAGTCGATCAGAGCTGTAGGTTAATTTACTGATATATCGAGGGATGTGAAGGGATGACAAAGGGGTCGGCCTTCTTTTTCAGAGAGAGGTCAATGGCCTTTCAAGATCTACCCTCCTGGTTCAGTGTTTTGTTTACAACATGTTAATTTTCCTGCTCGGTTTAGAAACAGCAGAGGTAACAGCATAGCGCTGGGCAGCCTGATCCAGGCAAGGAAAATAAACACCAAACACACATCGGACTTCAGCACTGATGAAGTGTACATCATAGTGACAATCAGATCCAACCCAAACCTAATTAGCAGCACTCCCATTATAGCCATGATGGTGTGGAAAGCCTTTTTCTTTGATTGGTCAACACGCTCCCTGTTCCCACCCACTTCCCCCGGCCCTGGACGCTTGAGAGTGCAGAGAACACAAATGCTGAAAAAAGAGATGCCAACTAAGAAGAAAACTTTATGGCAGAGAAAAAAGATCATGTTGTACTCATAGCTGGCTAGATTCGATACAGCCAGAAATACAAAGCTGAGGCTCCAAACACACCCGATGCTGATGTTTCTGATTCTGACCCCACGAGCCTGTCTCAGTCCCCTGTAGGTGACCGGGTGAACCACAGCCAGGTAGCGCTCCACACAGGTCAGGAGTTGAAACAGAGCCTGTCCAGAAGAAGTGACACCCATGATATAGGTACCAGCCGTTAGTATGTACTGGAAATCAATGTAACAGACATTGATGTAGGCACCACAGAGGAATAAAATAATCCCACAGAATTCATTCAGCTGCATGGCGATGGAGTGATAGGTGATGATGTCAGAGTGGCTTGTTGGCGTGGAAAAGGAGTGTTGTTTCCTCCACCGTTGGTAACCCAGGTAGAGGATGGAGATTGGGAGAGGGAGGAGGAGGATGTAGGTGATGAAGTAGCCAGAGATGACAGAGATGCTCAATCCGGAATGCAAGCACAAAAAGAAAGGGTTGAAGGAGGAGTTGGAGGAGAACTGAGGAGGAGGGGGGATGTCACTGAAGGACGAGGAGTTGACTGACATGTTTGAATACATGGAGGTCTGAAAAGTAAAAGCAGATGCACAATTTTTATGTCTCACATTCACAATTTTACCTCACACATTCACAATTTTAACTCACATTCACAATTTTACCTCACAGAGTCACAATTTTAACTCACATTCACAATTTTACCTCACACATTCACGATTTTAACTCACACATTCACAATTTTAACTCACATTCACAATTTTACCTCACACATTCACTATTTTTCCTCTCACATTCACAATTTTACTTTTCATATACAGGCTTTTATCTCTCACATTCACTATTTTACCTCACATTCACAAAGAATACCTCACACATTCACAGTTTTACCTCACACATTTACTATTTTACCTCACATTCACAAAGAATACCTCACACATTCACAGTTTTACGTCTCATGTACAGAATTTTACCTCTCACATTCATAAAGAGTACCTCTCACATTAACAATTTTTCCTCTCACATTCACTATTTTACCTCTCACATACACAATCTTACTTCTCACATTCATTATTTTACCTCTCACATTCACTATTTTACCTCACATTCACAATTTTACCTCTCACATTCACTATTTTACCTCACATTCACAAAGAACACCTCTCACATTAACAATTTTACCTCTCACATTCACTATTCTACCTGTCACACACACAATTTTACCTCTCACGTTCATAATTTTACCTCATATTCACTATTTTACCTCTCACTTACACAATTTTACCTCTCACATTCACTACTTTACCTCTCACATACACAAGTTTGCCTCTCACATTCATAATTTTACCTCATATTCACTATTTTACCTCTCACATACACACTTTTACCTCTCACATTCACTATTTTACCTCACATTCACAATTTTACCTCTCACATTCACTATTTTACCTCACATTCACAAAGAACACCTCTCACATTAACAATTTTACCTCTCACATTCACTATTCTACCTGTCACACACACAATTTTACCTCTCACGTTCATAATTTTACCTCATATTCACTATTTTACCTCTCACTTACACAATTTTACCTCTCACATTCACTACTTTACCTCTCACATACATAACTTTACCTCTCACATTCTTAATTTTACCTCTCATATTCACAATTTTAACTTTCACATTCACAATTTAACTCTCATGTTAAGACATTTACCTCTCACATTAATAATTTTACCTCTCACATTCATAATTTTACCTCTCACATTCACTATTTTAGCTCACATTCACAAAGAATACCTCTCACATTAACAATTTTACCTCTCACATTCACCATTTTACCTCTCACATACACAAGTTTACCTCGCACATTCACAATTTTACGTCTCATGTACAGAATTTTACCTCTCACATTAACAATTTCACCTCTCACATTCACAATTTTACTTCTCGCATACACAATTTTACCTCTCATATTCACAATTTTCCCTCTCACATTCACTATTTCACTTCTTACTTTCATAATTTTACCTCTCACATAAAGAACTTTACATCTCACATTCACTATTTTACCTCACATTCACAAAGAATACCTCACACATTCGCTTTTTTACGTCTCACATTCATAATTTTACCTCTCACATTCACTATTTTACCTCTCACATACACAATTTTACTTCTCACATTCATAATTTTACCTCTCACATTCACTATTTTACCTCACATTCACAAAGAATACCTGGCACATTCATAATTTTACCTCTCACATTCACTATTTTACCTCACATTCACAAAGAATACCTCTCACATTAACAATTTTGCCTCTCACATTCATTATTTTACCTCACATTCACAAAGAATACCTGGCACATTTACAATTTTACCTCTCACATTCACTATTTTACCTCACATTCACAAAGAATACCTCTCACATTAACAATTTTACCTCTCACATTCACTATTCTACCTCACATTCACAAAGAATACCTCTCACATTAACAATTTTACCTCTCACATTCACAAAGAATACCTCTCACACACAATTTTACCTCTCACCTTCATAATTTTACCTCATATTCACTATTTTACCTCTCACTTACACAATTTTACCTCTCACATTCACTACTTTACCTCTCACATACACAAGTTTACCTCTCACATTCATAATTTTACCTCATATTCACTATTTTACCTCTCACATACACACTTTTACCTCTCACATACATAACTTTATCTCTCACATTCTTAATTTTACCTCTCATATTCACAATTTTAACTTTCACATTCACAATTTAACTCTCATGTTAAGACATTTACCTCTCACATTAATAATTTTACCTCTCACATTCATAATTTTACCTCTCACATTCACTATTTTACCTCTCACATACACAATATTACTTCTCACATTCATAATTTTACCTCTCACATTCACTATTTTACCTCACATTCACAAAGAATACCTCTCACATTAACAATTTTACCTCTCACATTCACCATTTTACCTCTCACATACACAAGTTTACCTCGCACATTCACAATTTTACGTCTCATGTACAGAATTTTACCTCTCACATTAACAATTTCACCTCTCACATTCACAATTTTACTTCTTACGTTCATAATTTTACCTCTCACATAAAGAACTTTACATCTCACATTCACTATTTTACCTCACATTCACAAAGAATACCTCACACATTCACAGTTTTACGTCTCACATTCACAATTTTACCTCTCACATTCACTATTTTACCTCACATTCACAAAGAATACCTCTCACATTAACAATTTTACCTCTCACATTCACCATTTTACCTCTCGCATACACAAGTTTACCTCGCACATTCACAATTTTACGTCTCATGTACAGAATTTTACCTCTCACATTAACAATTTTACCTCTCACATTCACCATTTTACCTCTCACATACACAAGTTTACCTCGCACATTCACAATTTTTCCTCTCACATTAACAATTTCACCTCTCACATTCACAATTTTACTTCTCACATACACAATTGTACCTCTCATATTCACAATTTTCCCTCTCACATTCACTATTTTACCTCTCACATTCACAATTTTACTTCTTGCATTCATAATTTTACCTCTCACATAAACAAGTTTACATCTAACATTCACATTTTATACCTCACATTCACAAAGAATACCTCGCACATTCACTATTTTACCTCGCACATTCACTATTTTACCTCTCACATTCACTATTTTACCTGACATTGACAAAGAAATACCTCTCACTTTCAAAATTTTACCTCTGACATACACAATTTTTAACTTTCACATTCACAATTTAACTCTCATGTTAAAAAAATTACCTCTCACATACACAATTTAAATTTTTTTGAATGTGAAAAATGTGTTTTAAAAATGTAAAAAAATTTGAGAGGTAAGATTGTGTATGTGAGAGGTAAAATTGTGAATGTGAGAGGTTTTTTTTTTTTTGAAAGGGAAGAATTAATTATGGCCTATACGGTCCCTCATACCTGATAGCCACATACTGATTGAGAACATTTGATTTTTGAGTCATAAATATCTTCTCAGGTCCAGTTTTTCCTTTTCTTTGTGTTAAAGTTAGTGTCTTGTTTTTTTTCTTACCTGTCGAAAGTTAACCAGAGAGACTAACCAGTCCATGATCACAACAGGTGATTCATGTTAAAGAGCATCGGAGAACCATCATTACCATTCTGCACTTTTTAGAACCAGAGGCTGAATTAACTAAAATTATTTTATGGTAAATCAAAAATGATGAGCATTTACTAATTTAAATTCACTTAAAATACTACTTTCTCCAAGTAATAATTATCCAGCAAGTAAAATGTAAAAGTAAAAACACAACTAAAAGACTGAATGCATTTACATGAGTCAGAACATTAAGAACCCACGGTGACACCCATGTAACAAACACTTTAAATATTCTAGAACAGGGGTCTCAAACTCAAACTGGAGGCAGTATCAAAATGACCAAAAAATCTAAATTACTTAAAAAAGACAGACAAAATAACTTAAAAAGAAACAAAATGACCAAAAAAGACACAAAATTACAAAAAAAAGGACACAAAATGACAGAAAAAAACTAAATTACTTCAAAAAGACACAAAAAAGACACAAAATTACTAAAAAAGAGACACAAAATGACCAAAAAAGACACAAAATGACCAAAAAAAAGACACAAAATGACAAAAAAAAACCTAAATTACTTAAAAATGACACAAAAAGACACAAAATGACAGAAAAAAACTAAATTACTTAAAAATGACCAAAAAAGACACAAAATTACTAAAAAAAGGACACAAAATGACAGAAAAATCTTAATTACTTAAAAAAGACAGACAAAATGACTTAAAAAGAAACAAAATGACCAAAAAAAGACACAAAATTACAAAAAAAAGGACACAAAATGACGAAAAAAAACTAAATTACTTAAAAAAGACACAAAATTACTAAAAAAGAGACACAAAAAAGACACAAAATTACTAAAAGAGAGACACAAAATGACCAAAAAAGACACAAAATGACTGAAAAAACACTAAATTACTTAAAAAAGGCACAAAATGACCAAATAAAGACACAAAATGACAGAAAAAAACTAAATTACTTAAAAATGACACAAAACCCCCCACAAATTACTAAAAAAAGACACAGAATGACCAAAAAACCCCACATCATAAATATGTTCTGCGTGGTTCACTTGGTCTGTGATATATCCCCCATAACTCTCCTTTATGGATAACTGGGTCTGGGTTCTTATTGGTTAAACAGTATAGTACAGGTGCCTAATGACTTTGCAACACACAAGATATGCACATAAGATTAAAAATCAGAATATCAGCTCATAAAACTCTTATCAGTCTCCTTAACAGTAAATACAATTCATAACTAAAGCTACAAATGTCTCAAAACAGCTAAATATGTAACCGATCACCGACCTCAGCAGAGCTTCTTTCCGATCGTCCTTCTCCCGCGTCTCCAAACTCTGCGACTGCCGATCGCTGGAGTTGCATCCAAATATATGTTAATATGCATCTTTGATGAAGGTGTGTAAAGAACAGGCGAGAGACAGAGTTGGTTTTTTTTTGCAATTCATATGTAATGACACTTTGTCACCGTCAATTACAAACAGGCAAATTTATTTTTCACATTATTGTATGGAGGCCAGAGCGCAGGGACGGCAGGACTATTTGAATATCATGCTAATCAGATCTGTGCATCAGTGTGTCCTCTGCTGTAAAGGGATTGCATAACAGAGTGAAGGCTTATAACATTTGTATGTTGTACCAAAATAATATCACACCACACTTTAGAGCAGGGGTGTCAAACTCAAATACACAGTGGGCCAAAGTTTAAAACTTGGACAAAATCGCGGGCCAACATTGATATTTATTGAAAAAAATGACCTAAACACATTACTTCTCACATACACAATTGTACCTCTCACATTCACTATTCTACCTCATATTCACTATTTTACCTCTCACATTAATAATTTTATCTCTCACATTCACTATTTTACCTCACATTCACAAAGAATACCTCTCATATTAACAATTTTACCTCATATTCACTATTTTACCACTCACATTCACTATTTTACCTCTCACATTAATAATTTTACCTCTCACATTCACTATTTTACCTCTCACATTAATAATTTTACCTCTCACATTCACTATTTTATTTCTCACATTCACAATTTTACCTCTCACATTAATAATTTTACCTCTCACATTCACAATTTTATTTCTCACATTCACTATTTTACCTCTCACATTAATAATTTTACCTCTCATATTCACTATTTTACCTCTCACATTAATAATTTTACCTCTCACATACACAAGTTTACCTCTCACATTCACAATTGTACCTCTCACATTCACTATTTTACCTCTCACATTAATAATTTTACCTCTCACATTCACTATTTTACCTCTCACATTCACAATTTTACCCCTCACATTAATAATTTTACCTCTCACATTCACTATTTTACCTCATATTCACTATTTTACCTCTCACATACACACTTTTACCTCTCACATTCACTATTTTACCTCATATTCACTATTTTACCTCTCACATTAATAATTTTACCTCTCACATTCACTATTTTACCTCTCACATTAATAATTTTACCTCTCACATTCACTATTTTACCTCTCACATTAATAATTTTACCTCTCACATTCACTATTTTACCTCTCACATTCACTATTTTACCTCTCACATACATAATTTTACCTCTCACATAAACAAATTTACCTCGCACATTCACAACTTTACGTCTCATGTACAGAATTTTACCTCTCACATTAACAATTTCACCTCTCACATTTACAATTTTTCCTCTCACATTCATAATTTTACCTCTCACATTCACTATTTTACCTCTCACATTCATAAATTTTAAACTTGGACAAAGTCGCGGGCCAACATTGATATTTATTGAAAAAATTGACCTAAACAAATTCAAACGAAATGGAACAAGCAAAGCTTGATATAACTTAATATTGCAAACATGCAAAATCGAATATCAAATAAAACAAACAAACACATCAATGGCATTCATTTCTTAAATAAAATTTAAATAAAAATCGTATGTCCCTTTATTTTATATGCGGCCTTCTTTAAATTTAACAGTAATCTTTTTCCACAGGCTAAAAATAAATGTAAGAATAAAATAACAATAATAAACCAAATGACTAATAATAATAATATCCTTCAATTAATGTGCAGCCATTCAAGCCTTGGACTAGCAAGAAAAAGTGCATAAAGACAACTTTAATTGTTGCTCAGTTTGCTACACACTGATCTACTGTGTTCAAGCCAGAACACCAGCAGAGCATTCTGGGATTTGTAGTATTATTTGCGCTGTATAATACCGGCGGGCCAGCTCTGGCTGTGATTTGGTATTTCCTTGCGGGCCAAAAATAATTATACTGCGGGCCGAATTTGGCCCGTGGGCCAGAGTTTGACACCTCTGCTTTAGAGGTATCTGAGAGCTTTGCTAATCGGAACACAGGTTAGATAATCATCTTAAACATGTTAAAATTCACTAAACACTCAAATCTATTTCCAAAACTTAACCCTTTGATGCACAACATATAAACACCTTCTAATGCACAACATGGGTCAAAAATGACCCACATTCATTCCCCATGTGTTTCTGTGCTCTATCTTTTGATATCAGCTTATTTTATGATTGGATATTCCAAGTATTCTTTAAATATCTTGTTTTTGATAACAACAGATCATTATTTCCATTTTGCCTCTCATACTTTATGAAGAAAAAAGTTTTTGTATTATTACATAGCGAACTACTTGGCTAAGCTAACTACTTAGCCAAGAATTTAGCTAAGTAGTTAGCTTAGCAAGCTACTTAGCTAAATACTTAGCCAATAAGTTAGCTAAGTAGTTAGCTTAGCAAGCAACTTAGTTAACTACTTAGCCACGAAGTTAGCTATATACTTAGCTTAGCAAGCTACTTAGCCAATAAGTTAGCTAAGTAGTTAGCTTAGCAAGCTACTTAGCCAAGAAGTTAGCTAAGTAGTTAGCTAGGCAAGATACTTAGCCAAGAAGTTAGCTAAGTAGTTAGCTTAGCAATCTACTTAGCTTAAAAATGGATATGGGTCATTTTTGACCCATGTTGTGCATTAGAAGAGTAGTGACACAAAAACGGATTTTATAAAAAAATAAAATAAAGGAAAACATAAAATTAGGATGTATGATGATCAAAAACAAACTAATTGAGGGAAACCTGGAATACTGAATGATGAAAATAATTTATTGCAAAGATATAGAACATAAAAACTCTGTCGGGTCACTTTAGACCCATGTTGTGCATCAAAGGGTTAAATAAGTGGATCATTAACAGTTTAATTTCCATTTTTGCCAATCATCTGAGCATCAGTTTGTAATTTTAGCTGCAGTTGTAAAGAGATTATACAACAAAAACACAATCAAACACCAGACCATACATATATCATAGATACAGATACTACAACATCCTTATTATAACTCAACACAAATTATTTATACAATTTACAGATCAGTGCACACGTGAGTTCCTAATCCTAAATGTTTTTAACTTCTAAAACCGTAAAAGTTGTTTCTCAAATATAAATTAAGTCTAGGAAAAAGTCATAAACAGCTCAATATTTATTGGTGACAACAATTTCACTCGCCATTTGAAAATGGCTCGATATCAGCTCTTAAATTAATGTCTTATGAGCTGCTGGAAATTCCAATTTCAGCTGAACTCAGTGAAAATCTGGTGGGGTCATAAAATCTGTAAACAAATTTTTATATCGTCATATTTTTGTCTCTCACTTTATCCATTTTCACCAAATACAATGTATTTAGCTGAAGCCTAGCATAAGTCAAATGTTTTGTTAAATAAACTTCTCAAAATGACTCTTGCCATCTTGTACCAATGCTTCATTAACCCATTTAAGCCAGAAAAGCATTATCGCATTTCTACCATTGAAACCAGGAGCGCTGTTGCGTCACTCTACCATTAAGGCCGGGACAGCGCATACGTCATTTTGTAGTATTTGTATTTTTTTCCACCTATTTTCGGTCTCTTGGCCAATGAAATGCATCAGAATACATGCGGGAGTGTCGCAATGCATCGTGGGACTTTTCCAGAACTTATAAATCATGGAGGAAGACGACTATAGCGGAGGAGCTCAGCAGGAAGTGACGGAAGAGATCTGATGAAAACAGCACCGATGATTTTATTGCTGATCCGACTTTGAACCCTCGGAACCAATCGACCGGCATTTATGGATGAGGAATATGTTTTTAGAAGACATATTTTCACAGAAGAACAGACAGATTTGTGGCCATCTGGAGATAATAATAATATTATTAATAATATATTAATATTAATAATAATAATAATTGATTGTGATGATGATGATATAAGAAATCATGACTGTTTATGTCTTATATTACTTTATGCGTCGTTGAGTACCCTGAAAAGTGCAATATATAAAATGTATTATTATTATTTATTATTATTATTATTAATTTTTTTTTATTACAGTAGGCTAATGAGAACTATGTCTATTTCTTCCAGTGGTCATATCATGTTAGCATCTTGCTAATGGGCATGTATTAGTATTATGCATAGGATTTTTTATTCAGTCAAATGTAACATTTGCTGAGTTTGTTGATTTAAAAAAAAAACTTTATTGAAGGTTTGGACAAATAAACTCAACTTCTCATGAAAGCCACGGGTATAAGCTCTCAAATACTTTTTGAATTTCATTTCTATCTGCTACAGAGGCTGAAAAATCTTCTGCTGAATTTCCAGAAAAACTTCAGGTTTTAGGGGGTTCTTTCAAAATCGCCCAGAGGTTTTACAGGCATGTTTTTCCAGCCGTTTTAGGCCTTAATGGGTTAAAAATTCCGACTCCTTCCACGCCTTCAAAAACCAACTCAAAACCCACCTTTTCAAAATAGCTTACAATACCTGAACTCATAATCTCTCATCTCTGTTTAGTTGTTTTCTTCTGTATTTTGTGTTTGTGTGTGTCTAATTTCCTGTCATGTTAAGCGACTTTGAGTACCTTTAAAAGCGCTATATAAATTTAATGTATTATTATTATTATTATTATTAAATACGTAATTTTTCGTTGCTGCGGTGACAGCACTGCAGTTTTTGTGCCCTGTGTAGAAACAGCAGAGGTGACACCACACTGATGGGAGCCATCAACCAAGAGCTAGAAACCATGGCCACACAGCCATCATCATGGCTCAACAGGGAGCTTTTCAGAACAAAACACCCAAGGACCCCAAGAAACCCAATCCACAGCACTCCCGTTATGGCCATGACCGTGTGGAAAGCCCTCCGCTTTGATTGGTCGACTCGCTCTTCGTCCCCGCCCACTTCCCCTGGCCCTGGACGGTTTAGAACCCAGAGCACACAAAGGCTGCAGAAAGACACGGCAATTAAAGAGACAATCAATAAGAGCAAAAACCAAACGGAAGGGAAATTTGGGTGGTACAGAACGAGTAAACCGATCCATCCGAAGGACCAGAGCCAAACGCAGAAGATGCTGATGTTTCTGATCCGGACTCCTCCTGACCGCCTCAGCCCCAGGTAGACGACGGGATGAACCACGGCCAGGTATTGATCCACACATGTGAGGATGTTGAAGCAAATCTGTCCAGGAAAAACAATGTTAGAAAGATAGTAGCCTGCTTTCGTCATCATGGGGCAATCGGCGATGGCGCCGAAAAAGAAGAAGCTGAAGAAGAAGACGCTGCTCAGCTCGAGGGCCGCCTTGTGGTACGTGATGACATCAGAGTGGCTCGTCGTCTTGGTGGAGCGCTGCTGTTGCCGTTGGTGACCCAGGTACAAGACGAGGATGGAGAGAGGGGCGATGAAGACGCACTTGTTCAGGAAAAAAACATCGTATATGTAAACCGAAGTTCTGGAATCGAAGCAGAAGTAGAGAAGAGGAAGGTGGGAGGAGTTGGACGACATATCTGTTTGGATGAGAAAAGCAAAAAGAGAATAATTCATAATTCATTCTTCCCTCTCACATACACAAAAAATACCTCTCACATTCAGAGTTTTCAATTGTGTACAGTATGTGGGTTAAGTAGGTTAAACTGTGAATGTGGGAGGTAAAACTGTGAATGTAAGAAGTAAAATTGTGAATGTGAGAGGTAAAATTGTGAATTCAAGAGGTTAAACTCTGAATGTGAGAGGTAAAACTGTGAATGTGAGAGGTAAAACTATGAATATGAGAGGTACAATTGTGAACGTGAGAGGTAATATTGTTTATGTGAGAGGTAATTTTGTGCAAGTTAGAGGTATTTTTTTATATGTATGTGAGAGGGAAGAATGAATCATTGCCTGTACAGCCCCTCATGCTGTTGTCATACTCAAAGGCCAGCTTTGTTTTAGGCTGACGTGAAAACGGACCTGATGCTGGCGCTCAAGTTAATTGTTATCTCATGAACAGGTATAGTTTAAATTGTGTTGTAGCCACATGCTAAACAATCACAACTGCATTTCAGCTAATTAGCTAATCAGAACAACATTTCCAGTTCCATTTCTAGGATTAGAGGTAATGGAGGAAAATAATTTGAAAATAAAAATTGGCCTTGAAACAACGTTTATAACAAAGTATTGGCACTGAAAAATGTTCAAACGAAAAATAAAACACAAACATTAAAAAAATTCAAATCTCACAGTCATGGTGTGTTATTTCATTTTGATTGTTTTTTAAATTTCAGTCTCGAGGGGAGGAACAAGGAGGGTGTGATTTGCATATAATTTGCATCTATTAAACATACTGGCGAGAGAGCAGCATGACCAATGTTGCCAACTTAGTCACGTTATCCCTGTATTTAAAAGGCTGCAGGTCATTGAAGGACAGACATCAAGAGACAATGTAAAGATTGAAATTGAAAAACCATTCATAATGCATGAAAATATAAAAAATGAAATAACATAGCATGATTGTGAGATTCAAATTTTTTGATGTTTTTAAAGGTTTTCTTTTTCAGTTGAACATTTTTCAGTGCCAAAACTTTTTTTTTTTAAATAAAAAAAAGAGGTTTAAGAGGTTAATGTTCAAACTAATAAACTATCTGTTTGTAAATATAGTCTGAATGCAGAAATTCATATATTTTTTTCGTTTTTATCAATGTTTTACAGTGTCCCAACCTCTTTGGAATCAGGGTTGTACTTCAAATTACATAATTATGTTATTTATATAATAAATAATATATCATTTTTTTAAACTTACCTCAACATCAACTACCACTGAAAACAATCAAATTAAAATCCTGGTAATTGTGATAAATATAGACACAATGTCACAATGTCAGACACAATAATAATATTAATAAATATGGCAAAAATCAATTAAATCACTTAAGGAGACCCACCTGCTCAGAAGTTTCCTCCTTCCCTCTCCTTTGGCTACAGGTTCTTTGACTGCTGTTCACTGGTGCATGCTATATCTGTATGTTAATGTGTGAGTGCTCATCTGTCAGCACCATGGGGAGAATTGTGGGTCAGCAAGAATTAGGATAAACGGAAGCCTCACTGATCGTATAAATCTGGAAAGATCCACACGTCAAGGATGCCCTTTATCGCCAGCCCTTTTCGCGCTGTACTTGGAACCTTTGGCACAGGCAGTACGAGAAAACTGTAACATACAGGGAATTCTGATTGATAATACAGAACATAAAATAGCGATGTACGCAGACGATGTCTTGCTTTACATTAATAACCCAGGAAAATGCCTTCCTATCATTTTAGATCTCCTTGATGTATTTGGCACATATTCGGGTTATAAACTCAACATACAGAAAACTCAAATATTAACGTTCAATTATATTCCCTCACCGGAGCTCAAACACAGAATAACAATTGATTGGTCTCAAAAAGTAATTAAATGTTTGGGAATTTGGTTGACATACTGTACTAACGATTTGTATAAAAAAAACTATGAAACTGTGAACAAAAAAATCAAAGACCTTGGTAGCTGGTCATCTTTTTTACTAAGCTTCAGTGCAAGAATCGACCTTATAAAAATGTCTATTTTACCTAAACTATTATATCTCTTTATGTCACTGCCTATTAAAATTCCAACTAGTCAATTTCATGAATGGGACAAGCAAATTTCACGTTTTATTTGGAGAGGGAAAAAACCAAGGATTAGATACAGTACACTGACTATTAATAAAGAAAGAGGTGGAATGTCTCTCCCTAATCTCAAGGATTATTACCATTCTGCTCAGTTGAAATATATGGTCCTTTGGTGTGATAGTGGATATGAGGCAAAATGGAAGGATATGGAAAGGGAATGCAAAGGCATCCCCATACAAGCAATGATTGGTGATAACAAATTAATGACAACTTTTCAAGAGCATTTGAGCCCATTTGTCTCCTTTACATTACACACCTGGTTTGGGGTTGTGAAACAATTCAACTTGTGGAATCAATTGAAAAAAATCAGATGGGTTGGACACGACACTGATTTTAAACCGAATGGTATGGACTCTCGGTTTAAGTACTGGACCAATAAGGGTATTACTGCCTTTTGTAATATAATGGAAAAAAATAGGCTACAAAGTTTTCAAGCACTGAAAGAAAAATATAACTTAGAAAATCACGATTTTTTTAGATATTTACAAGTACGTCAATATTTTATGAAAGAAATCCGGGAAAATGAAACTGCAGAATTAAACGAAATAATACAACTAATAATACGGGCATATAATGGTACCTGTAAATCTGTTATTTCAAGGCTTTCCCAAGGCATTGCAAAGAGCAGAGATAATACCACAACATACATCAAAGAGAGATGGGAGAGAGAATTAAATGACAAAATAACCTGTAAACAATGGGATAATATGTGTGGTAATGCTTTTTCCACGTCTTGTTCTATGTATTGGCGTGAATTCTGTTGGAAGAACCTTGTTCGTTTCTTTGTAACACCTAAAATGAAAACATATTCAATAACAACGGCTCACACATGCTGGAGGAAGTGTGGAAATGAAGAGGCAAACCACTACCACATCTTTTGGAGTTGCCCAGGACTACGACCTTTTTGGGACGATATTGTGGAAACCATACGAAGGATACTGGGACAACAGGTTCCTCTGCCATTTACAACTCTTTTTCTAAGTGATTTACCAGACGGGATGGCAGAAAATGATAGATACCTCTTGAGGATAATGTCTGCAGCAGCAAAAAAAGCTATCACCCGTAAGTGGCTGCAGTCAGACCCACCCACAACCTCTGACTGGTTAGAGGTCATTAAAGAAATTCACCAGATGGAGAAACTAACCTTCCTGCTCAGACTAAGAAAAGGCCTGTATTATGCAAGATGGAAAAAATGGACGGCGTTCTTGACAAACGAGGAGGGTCATACATGACCCCCCCCTTCTACTTTTATTTTATTGTCTTGCTAATGCTCTGTTTAACGTGGTGTATAACCGCCAGATACATTCCAAGGGACATATATTGTTTGGACTGAGTAGTGCAAAATTTTATTTGTTGATCGTCCTCACGTGATACAATTGCCTGGCTATGTTATTTTTCATTTGAATGTACTGTGATGTTGTCATGTTTGACTATTCCTGACATAAAAACTAATAAAAATATAAGTATAAAAAAAAAAAAAAATTACCTTGAGAGCCATTTGTCAACTTTCCACATTATTAGTGTTTGTTTATTTCTTTTTTATCAATCAATCAATCAAACTTTATTTATATAGCGCTTTTCATACATATAAATGCAACTCAAAGTGCTTTATTTACTTCCCGCAACATAAGTATATTGCATTATTGTCACATTATTGTTATTATTTAAAAGAATATGCAGCACCATAAAACATATTCGACCACATTAGACCTAATTAAGGGATTCTGTATTTTTTCTATAATATATGTGTCATATTACAATTATACTACACTGTGTGTATCTCTGCATATATTTTAATATATTTATTAATTGATGTTCATACTACTACAAGCAACAACCTTTTTAACCTATTTAACATGCTAAAATATATTTAATCCGATGTGCAATATCTGTAAAATTCAAAGTACTTTCAGGAAAAAAAAACATAAAAAATATATATTAATATATATTATGATAAATGCCAAATAGCATAAATGTATGTATATAATGCGTATTTATGTATAAGTTATTTTTTTATTCTTATTCTGTCTTCTATATAAATGTGTCTGTATCTGGAGATGCTGTGACAAATAAATAAAGTTATATCTTATCGTACCTTGAAACAATAATGATGATTAAACTAAACAAATAACTAGCAAAACAAAATATTATGAAAATAAACAAACGTCAAGAATAATCAAACAAATCTCATAATTATTGAAAAACTAAATAAACAACTAAATACTAACAAGAAATCAGTGGTGGAATGTAAATAAGTACATTTACTCAAGTACTTTACTCTTGTACTTTACTTTAAAATGATTCTGCATTTTTATAAATTAAACCTCACAACAGTATATTAAGCATTTAAAACTAGCTCTATCTTTACAAAATTAAAACATTGCTTCCATAAATTCATCACGAAAAATATTCTAATATGATATTAAGACTATATACTGTAACTGAGTGGGGCCATTCTGCATAACCAGTACTTTTACTTTTTTAAGTACATTTTGATGCTGATACTTTTGTACTTTTACTTCAGTAAGTTTTGAATGCAGGACTTTTACTGTAGTAGAGTAATTCTGCAGTGTAGTATTATAACTTTTACTGAAGAAAGAGATCTGAATACTTTTTCACCACTGCAAAAAAATAAATAACTCCAACAATCGTATTTACAGGTCTCAATACATTAGAATATGATGGAAAAGTCCATTTCCAGTAGTTCAGGTCAAATAGCCCCAACCAAGTGTTGAGTCATATAGATGGACATACTTTTCAGAGGCCAACATTTCCATATTAAACATACTTTTTACAATTGGTCTCAAGTTTTTGAGACACTGAACTTTAGGTCTTCATTACATGTAAGCTATAATCATTATAATTAGAAGAAATTGAATCCATTAAGACATAGATAGATAGATAGATAGATAGATAGATAGATAGATAGATAGATAGATAGATAGATAGATAGATAGATAGATAGATAGATAGATAGATAGATAGATAGATAGATAGATAGATAGATAGATAGATAGATAGATAGATAGATAGATTACTTTATTCATCCCTGAAGGGAAATCCGGTTGTCACAGCAGTCCGGTATTCAAGAACAATAAAATACAATAGAATAAAATACTGAGGTAGCATAAATAAAACAACAATAGAAAAAAACACAGAATAGAACAAGGACAAGGACACTTAAGAAGTTAAAAAAAGAACATCAGTTGGTAGGATGGTTGGCAAGATGATGGTAATAATAATTAAACTGGTGATATGATGCAACAATGCTATAGTGACTAGACCCTATATAATAATAATAATAGTACAGTATATAATATATATATAATATAATATGTAATAATAGATAATAAACAATATAAAAATAAAATGAAAAATATAAATAAAGTAATTACAAGTAAAATAATATAATATATCATAATAATAGTAATAATAATAATAAATAAGGCCGGTATAATAATAATAGTAGTATATTACAGTATATAGTAATAATAGTAATGGCAGCAACAGTATATATAATAATAATAATAGTAATAATATTAATAACATAACATAGCAAAGTGTCGTGCATAGATTTAGTGCATAGATTTTATTGCATTTTTAGTGCATGCACCAGTGCATGAAACATGGAATGTTTCATTCTGTGTGTAATGGATCTATATCAGTGGTTCTCAAATGGGGTTACGTACCATTTTTAAAATATACATTTAAAAAGTAGCATCCATGCAAAAATCCTTTAAAAATAATTATTTAATAAATATTTTAGGAAAATATAAGTATAAATTCATAAAATGATTTTTATATTCAGTAGGCTATTAAATTTAATGATCCTAAAAACCCAGAGTGTCCCCCATACCAGGATGGTTGGACCCAACCTGTCAATCACCTGGCATCACCTGTCAATCACTTGAAAACTCAAAGATGGAGTCGTGGTTGAAGCGTAGCAGTTATAGTTTTAAATGGTTACATGCTCACTGTTTTTACTACATTAGTTTGAATCACTACATTTTAGTGATGAGATTTTTTTTTTTCAAATGTTTGAATTTCGTATGTGTTTATCAGTTCCAAAGTTTAATATATCAGACACTGATGGCACAGCGCTCTGCTTTTAAGTCTTTTAAAAAAAAAAAAAAAATGTTTTAAAATGCTTTGCCCTGGTTAGGGGGTGCTTGGTTGAAGAAATATTTCACATATTTCACTGATCTATATAATATGTTATTTCCACTTTTTTAATTGAATTACTGAGATAAATAAACGTTTCTATCATATTCTAGTTCAGGGATTCCCAAAGTGTGGTGCGTGGACCCCTGGGGGTGCGTGAGCTGCTGCTAGGGGGTGCGCGAGATGAAAAATGTAATGGCGGTCTGATAATGACACAATTACATTTTTTACCCCCACACAATAAAGACGTGTTATTAATTAAATAATAAATACAGGCTATTCAATTTTGTGTCATTTATTGTTCATTTTTGCATCTATTTTGGTCATTTTTGCATCTACTTTTTTGGTTGTTTGGTATTTTTTACATGTATTTTTGGTCAATTTGTGTCTATTTTGATAATTTTGTGTCATCTTTGGTCATTTTTGCATCTATTTTTTGGTTGTTTGGTAATTTTTACATGTATTTTTGGTCAATTTGTGTCTATTTTGATAATTTTGTGTCATCTTTGGTCATTTTTGCATCTATTTTTTGGTTGTTTGGTAATTTTTACATGTATTTTTGGTCAATTTGTGTCTATTTTGATAATTTTGTGTCATCTTTGGTCATTTTTGCATCTATTTTTTGGTTGTTTGGTAATTTTTACATGTATTTTTGGTCAATTTGTGTCTATTTTGATAATTTTGTGTCATCTTTGGTCATTTTTGCATCTATTTTTTGGTTGTTTGGTAATTTTTACATGTATTTTTGGTCAATTTGTGTCTATTCTGATAATTTTGTGTCATCTTTGGTCATTTTTGCATCTATTTTTGGTTGTTTTTGCTCTTAAATTGAGCGTAGAAGAAGTTATCTTCTTGTTCTTGTATCATTTTTCCAACCTGTGTTATGATGACGGGGTTGTTTTCACTCCACGCTGATTTAAATTTGCAGCAATTTTTGTTCAACGCAGCTCAAAATATTATAACATTTTCCCAACTGATCTGCTTTCTACCTCTGATCCTGAGCCTGTCATCATCCTCCACCTTTAATATGGCTGTAAAAAATCTTATTGCATTTTGGTTTTTTTGAAGGTGTGGGGGATTGGGGGTGCGTCAACCCAGTTGGGACATAGAAGGGGGTGCACGGCTGAAATAGTTTGGGAACCGCTCAAGGTTATTATAGTTAACGAAAACTAACGAAATAACGAAAACTAGAATTGAAAAAACATTTTCGTTAACTGAAATAAAAATAAAAACTAGAGTTTTAAAAAAAACGATAACTAACTGAAACTGTATTGCGTGGTTACAAAACTAACTAAAACTAACTAAAATTATAGTGGAAATGTCTTTAGTTTTTGTTTTTGGCAACTTTTTTCATTCATAATTCAGTGTTTATATTTGAAAATGCAACACATGGTGAATATGTTTACTGAGACTGGGATGTTTACACTAGAACCAAAATTCAAAACACCCAGAACTGTAAGAGTTAATAACCTTATTGGGGCTGAGATGGATAAAGGAAATAAATGCAAAATGTATTATGACCACTTTGAATCTGGCACCCAACACATAGCCTATTACAAAAAAACTAAAACTAACACTAAAACTAATAAAAACTAAACTAAAACTAAGCATTTAAATAAAATAAAAACTAAACTAAAACTAGAAAACTCACTCTAAAAACTACCTAAAACTAACTGAATTTTAAAACAAAAATTCACAATGAAATTAAAACTAAAACTAATGAAAAATCCAAAACTATTATAACCTTGGAACCGCTGTTCTAGTTTATTGAAATGCACCTGTATTATTTAAAAAGAATATGCTGCAGTACCATAACCTTCCGCAGGGGGCAGAGTGACTTATAACGACGCTGCCGTTATTGAGCGTAGAAGAAGACAGAAACCAAACAACATGGCAGCCTGCGTAGAACACGTTTCCACAGAGACAGATCCTCCAGAAACAGACAAACCAGAAGCCCCAGAAACCACCAGAGACCCGGAGACCTCAGACTCGGAGCCGGCAGCTCAGGACCCGGACCCAGATGAGGACGAGGATGAGGACGGAGGGGAGCCGCCGGAGCCGAAGACCCGAGACACCCCGGAGGACATCCGGCTGGAGGCCATCGCCAACACGGTGGCGCTGCACCCTTCCAGGGACATGCTGGTTTGCGGGGACGTGGACGGGGACGTGTACGCGTACTCCTACTCGTGCACGGAGGGGGAGAACCGGGAGCTGTGGTCCTCCGGGCACCACATGAAGTCCTGCCGCCAGCTGCGCTTCTCCGAGGACGGGCTGAAGCTGTTCAGCGTGTCCCGGGACAAGGCGGTCCACATGCTGGACGCGGAGCGGGGACAGCTGGTCACGCGCATCCGCGGCGCGCACGGGGCCCCCATCAACAGTCTGCTGCTGGTGGACCAGAACCTGCTGGCGACCGGAGACGACGGGGGGACACTCAAGGTCCGGGTCTTTAAACTGTATCCATACTGGTCAGGTCCGACAGGCTGCTCTTAAAGGGACAGTACACCCTGGAATCAAAAATATATATCAAATATATATATATATATATATATATACACACACTACTGGTCAAAAGTCTTAGAACACACTAACTTTTCCAGAATTTAATTGAAATTTATGCAGTTTAATGTCTGTCTATTCTGAAATTAATGCACATTTGCAACATTTAAAATTCTTTATTGAGCATGATAGTGTTTTGAAAGTAAAAAAAAGATTCAAAATCACATTTTATGTTGGACTAAAGGACTAAAAAAAGACACAAAATGACCAAAAAAAGATACCAAAAGACAAAATGACTAAAAAAAGACCCAAAATGACTTACAAAGACATGAAAAGAATTCAAAAATGGACAAAATAGCCCAAGACTCCATAGAGTTAAGTTGTTAACCCATTTCTTGTTCCCTGAAAAAGGCCTACTTGTATAATTCTGAAATGTACATTATTTTCCAGTTTTGGTTAAGCTTACCTTTTTTTATTTACCTCTGGCAGTTCACCACTTACCTTTGGACCCTTTCAAGCTGTTCATTTGACTTGAACTGCTTGAATTTCAATAAAAAACTGGAAAAATTGGGGTGTTCTAAAACTTTTGACCGGTAGTGTATATATCAAATCAAACTTTATTTATATAGCGCTTTTCATACATGTAAATACAACACAAAGTGCTTTACAAAAACTAAGAATAAAAACAGACAATAAAAATGACCAAACCCACCCGTCCCATCCCCACAAACACATCTGTATGTACACACATGCACATAGACACCTACGCACACAAACACACACTCAGACTCACACACAGCACATATTAATTGGTCATATTTATTCAGGGTCTCTGCAGCAGTGGCGGTTCTAGACCAGTGGGGCCAGTGTTTAATCAGAGGGCCACATTAGAAATGGCAAAGATGACATTTAAGCATTTAAAACCTTTATTTTAGCTTATTTAAAAATCGAATTTAATAATACTAGTGCAGTACCCATAGGAAGTATGTATTCATATAGTGGGATATTGTATTTTTTTTTTTTTTTTAACAATTTATTTATTAACATTTTTTTATACAGTTTACAGCATCAGCAATGGCAGTAGAACTTCAAATTCCACCCAAACCCACCCCCCTCCCAAATCAGGCCCCAAAGGCCAACTCTTGCCTTAATCCCTAATAATAATAATAATGAAAAATAAATAAATAAAATAATAATAACAATAAAAAGGATAATAATAACAGTAATAGTAAAGTAGATGATAGATAAATACAATACAGAAGTAAATAATAGAAAAATACATTAAAACCATAAAAAATATAAAGAAAGTTCAAAGTCCAAAGCACAGTAAATTACATTAAAGGTCAGGATATTGTATTTTGTAGGTAATGCTGACTTCCGAGAATAAAATTACATGGATCTTCTCTGTAATGATTTCTGCCGGGTTGAGTCGGCAACTCCCTGAGATGGCATAAAATGATTAAATCTTTCAGCTCTTCTTGACTTTGCAAAAAGTTATTGGAACCAAATTAATCATTCAGCATTAAAAAATTACAGACTTTTCTCTCAATGTCTACGGTAAGACGTCTTTTTGAGCTCTTTTCATTCCTATGGAAGTTGGCCGGTGCAACATGAAGCTGAAAAAGGTCAACTTCCGAGTATAAAATGCTTTACTGGGAAGTAACCCATACAAAAAGCATTCATTTTAGAGTACATTATGTCATGAGTGAATTCAATTGTAATGATCCCAGTTGTTTTCTTTAAGGTAGAAGAGGTCTTTGATGGCACAGAATTACCTTCTGATGGTCTTTTTCTCAGGTCAAGCTGGTCTTAAAATGGTCCAATCTGATATTTTTATGGTCTAAACTGGTGTTTTAATGCTATAAAGTTGTTTTTGCTGGACTTCAAATGGTCCATGCTCATATGTTGATGGTTTCTTAATAACTTCAGATGATCTTTTATGGTCCAAAGTTGTCCTTTGAAGGTCTGAACTGGTCTTTGTGGACATTTTAACTGTACTAGTCTTTCGTTGGACTAAGCGGATCTTTAAATTCCCCCAGGTCTTCCCCTGCTGGTGTGTTGATAGTTGAGGTGTCTTTACCAGTCGCTGTAACTTGATTTGTTGTTTCGTGTCTTCCTGAAGGTTTGGGATATGAGGAAGGGGACGGCCATCATGGATCTGAAACACCACGAGGACTACATCAGTGACATCGCTGTGGACCAGGCCAAGAGGATCCTTCTCACTGCCAGGTAATAATAAAAACATCCAAAGCTGTCAAACCTTTCTGAACCCACCAACAATCTGTCCTGTAGGAGCTCTAACTTGACCCTTTGTGCTCCCGTACAGCGGTGACGGCACCATGGGCGTCTTCAACATCAAGAGGCGGCGTTTCGAGCTGCTGTCGGAGTACCAGAGCGGCGACCTGACCTCGGTGGCGCTGATGAAGCGGGGCAAGAAGGTGGTCTGCGGCTCCAGCGAGGGGACCGTCTACATCTTCAACTGGAACGGCTTCGGAGCCACCAGCGACCGCTTCGCCATCAAGGCTGAGTCGGTGGAGTGCATCCTCCCCGTCACAGACAACATCATGTGCACCGCCTCCATGGACGGATACATTCGGTGAGTAAGCTCTAAATTCCTCTAAAACTTCTCCTTGTTGGACCAATTGGTGGACATTTCCACTATATTGGGTCCCAACTGGATCCATGCTGGTATTTTAACCGTCCAAGCTGGTGTTTTTGTTCATCTGGTGGTCTGAGGTGTTCTTTTGTAAAGGCCAAGGTGGTATAATGAGCCAAACTGATGTTCTCATGGTTTGAGGTGGTTTCTTAATGCTCTTAAATGGTCCCAAATGGTATTTAATTATCTAAGTGTATTGCAAGAGGGCTAAAATGACATTTTAAAGTTGTAATCAGGTCTTCAAATAGTCTAAACTGACGTTCTGAATGGATTAAAAATGGTCTGCCATAGCTATCATTGCCTCCAGCCATTCAGCTTCCAAATCACAGTAACAGGGTCCAACAATAAAGAGTGCACCAACACTACAATATTGTCACAATATGAAGATTTTGGTTAAAAAATATTGTGATTTTGGATTTTTTCCATTTTGCCCAGGCCCAGAACTGTGGTGGACCAAAGCTGCTAAAACGAAATAAATAACCCAAAAAAATTATTCCTCTAAAAACAGGGGTCCCCAAACTTTTTTCGGTGGGGGCCACATCAGCTTTTCTTTCTGTGATGGGGGGCCGGGGTCAGTCTATAACAGGAAATGATATGGGTCAAAGTGACCACCAGTGTTATTGTGTAAATATAACGATCATTTGTTGGCCTTGGCACCACCTGTTGGTTTGCAAAAAAGTAAGAAAAAGTCTTCACATGTTTATTTTAAGTACCACAGATATTCCTTTTATTTTGTAGAAAATAAAAACACAAGCTGATGCCAGTTAACAATGAGGTTTGGCAATCACGTAGATCGGAATATACCATTGTGTGAGGGGGTGAAAATTAGCTACTACAGTAAATAATTCACAACTAAGGTCAGTTTTAATTAGAACGCCTACCTTAATCATTACATGTATATATTTTATAAATAAATATATAATAAATGCATGCCATGTTTAGAGGGATTGTTTGGGATAGTTAAGTGGGCCACTCCAATTGCTTTGGACGGGCCGGAAGTGGCCCGCGGGCCGTAGTTTGGGGAACCCTGCTCTAAAACTTCTCCTTGTTGGACCAATTGGTGGACATTTCCATTATATTGGGTCCCAACTCGATCCATGCTGGTATTTTAACCGTCCAAGCTGGTGTTTTTGTTCGTCTGGTGGTCTGAGGTGTTCTTTTGACAGGCCAAGGTGGTATAATGAGCCAAACTGATGTTCTCATGGTTTAAGGTGGTTTCTTAAAGCTCTAAAATGGTCCCATTGGTATTTAATTGTCTAAGTTTATTGCAAGAGGGCTAAAATGACATTTTAAAGTTGTAATCAGGTCTTCAGATAGTCTAAACTAACGTTCTGAATGGATTAAAATGGGCGGCTGTGGCTCAGTTGGTAGAGTCAGTTGGCCCCCAACCGAAGGGTTGGTGGTTCGATCCTTGACCGTCGCAGCCTACATGCCGAAGTATCCTTGAGCAAGATACTGAACCAATTCACAATATAATTGTCACCAACTCTCACCACCACATAAGTCCCAGACATGCTATAGTGTGATATTGAATGTTTTTTTTTTCTCTGTCCTCCATCAGAGCGGTGAACCTGCTCCCCAACAGAGTCATCGGCTGCATCGGGCAGCACGTGGGCGAGCCCATCGAGGAGCTCGCCAAGTCCTGGGACTCCCGCTTCCTGGTGAGCAGCGCCCACGACCAGCTCATCAAGTTCTGGGACATCTCCACGCTACCCAGCTCCACCGTCAACGAGTACCGCAAGAGGAAGAAGAAGGACGGACGCATGAAGTCTCTCACCAAGAAAGCCCACGGAGACAACGACTTCTTCTCAGGACTCGTAGAGGAGACGGAGAAGAAGGAGGAGGAGGAGGATGAAGCTGAGGAGGAAGAGGAGGACAGTGACAGTGGCAGCGATTAAAAAGAGATGTTCCTCTCTGTGCCTTTGGACAGTTCAGCCCTGAATGAGTGGGCAGACGTTGTTGGATCGTCCCAAGTTGGGAGAAACCAAACCAGCCGTCATTTGTAACTTCTACGATTGTGACGTAGAAACAGAAACAGAAACCTCTGTTGGTGCTGATGAGGTTCATTTTTCATACCGACACAAATCGTGTTTGGATGAAGACTGAATGTCTCTTTCCTCCTGAAAAAACATTCATACTGACTGTTGATGAACCACATATAAAACCAAATGATCAGACACTAAATGTGAAGTAATGACTTGTAATGACTACAGGTGCATCTCAATAAATTACAATATCATATAAAAGTTTATATATGTCAGTAATTCTATTCAAACAGTGGAAAACTTTTTTGGAATATTACAAAAGACCAATTTTAAAAAGTATGTTTAATATCGTTAGCCTCATAGCATATTTGCCTTAGTCATATTTGAACGTTTTCGGAAAACAAGAAAAAACACAATTTTTAGTAAGCCCATTGGTATTTTTAATTGATATTGTAACAGTAAGTTCAAATAGAAGTGTGAACAAGTTTGCATAAAAAATTAAACACATACAGGCAGAGTACATGAAAGTGACTTAGGCAGAATATGCCCTGACTAAGGCAATTTTTTTCTTACACATAAATAATGTAGTTTGATTTGTATGTAGTGGCAAAAATGACTAAGGCAGAAAGTGATTTTGGACTCTAACAAGTGTTCTGATAGGCTGAGAACATATGCAATAAGGCAGAAAGATGCAGCAGTGGTAGGAGAGTAAAGTTAGGCAGATATCACAATTTGGCCAAAAATTGACTCAGGCAATTATGCTATGAGGCTAACGATATGGAAATGTTGGCCTCTGAAAAGTATCTCAGTACTACTCAGTACTTGGTTGGGGCTGTTTGACTTGAACTACTGGAACTACTGGACTTTTCCTTCATATTCTAATGTATTGATATAATCCTGTAAATGATTTTGTGGTGCAGCCAAACAGAGTATTTATTATTATTATTATCTGGTCAGACTTTGATCAGATATTTAATAAATTTACTTTTTTATTCAAGCAAATTCTAACGCAGCTACATTTGTAGAAAACATTCAAGAAGTTTTTAGAAAAAAGGGGGAAAAAGTTACTTTTCTTATTTTTTGGAAGAACTGTTTATATTGAGAGGTACCGTATTTTCATGTATCTTTACAAAAAACTTTTTCATTTTTATTTTTTGCTCTATGCAAACAGGCAGAACAAATAGGATTCAACTTATATTCTCTGACTCTGATTTAAATCAAAATTAACTTTTTTATTCAAGCAAAGTTTTCTGTAGCTGCATGAGAGGAAAACATTCAACAACCTTTTTTTAAAAAAATGGGGGAAAACGTTGTTTGTTTGGTTCGTTTTGAAGAAGAAGATGATGAATTTTTGACATTGAGAAAAGTTCAGTGTTGTTTTGGTTTTGTATTCAAAATGTTCCAGCCTCATGCTAACAGCCTCAGTTTTCACCTTTCTGCTGGGTTTATTTGTGGAAAAATGTTTATATGAACATTAAAATTGTTTTTTTAATATGTGTGTTTATATATATAGTTTTTGAAATGTTAAAAGTGGTGAAGAAATGCAAGTTTGTGCACATTTTAGCAATTCAATGTGAATAAAGTCTGTATTTTTATAATCTCAGAAGACTAACCTACGTTAATACCAGTTAATAATTACGGGATTATAAGAATTTTTACCTTGAAGAACCGTGAAGAATATTTGGCAGTCAATTTCAATTATGATTTTTTTTTTTTTTACATACAAAGGCTGGGGAACTATTAAGACATTCTTAGGCCTGAAATTGATTTTTCAAGAGCTAAAAACCTGCTGTCTAATAATAATAACTTCTTGGAAAGATGCAGCCCAGCCTGCTTCAGACTAATTTTTTTTAAAGATTAAACTAAATGAGAGCGAAACAAACATCAAAAAACGGTTTGATTCAACAAAACGTTACAAACAATACCAGTCAAATTAACCCAGATTAAAAGCCAAATTTAAAAAGATTAAATAATTTTTTTTAAATTTCCAAATTATTTCAGATTATTTTATTGGACAACAGCAGGGAAGTGACATTAAAGAAGAGAATACCAGTAATGGTAAAATATATATTGTTCTATTGTGTGTGTGTGTGTGTACGATAAAGACTGAGGTCCACATTTAGAAAAAAATTAATAAAATTAAATATGTTCAACTTTATTCTCGTAATTAACTAAATATTTTCGACTTTATTCTCTTAATTAATTCAGTATTTACGACCTTAATCTAGTAATATTTTTTTTTTTCTAAATGTGGCCCTAATATCGTATCGTCGTTATGTATAAACATTTCTCAATTATTATTTTTCATCTCTTTTAGATGAGGTTTTTAGATAAGTCCGTAGTGGTTTTCTACAATTATACATGTATTTAAAAAAAAAAGTTTTCATTACATTTGTAAATATGTTTTAATAATTTATTTTAAATGTGCTTAAAAAATGATTGATTTATTTATTTTTGCCGTCCTTTGCGACCATAGACTGTATACGACGTAGTTTACACCCGGATGTGACGTAGCTCCCTCGCATAATTTGATTATCTATTATATTCTATTATATACCATATATAATATCATATTATATATTTATACAGTCTATGATTATATTATGAATAATTACATAGAATTATAGACAATTAAGAATTTTATTCAGAATAATTTATTTATTCTTTAAAAAAATAATAATTAATACGACATCCCCATCAAAATGATTGTAACACATTGTCATACTGGTTGTTATTAAAGTTTTCAAATTCCGTCCAAATATTAATTTGTTCATCCCGTACAGTTAAGAATGTTTTTCTCAAAATAATATATTTTTTTCGTCTTAATATTTTCTGACGAATCCACTTCGCGTTGCCCCCCGAAGTTTTTTTTTATTTTTTTTTATTTTTTTCAAATAAACTTTATTAAGGCAGTTGGGTGGGGTGTAATACAAAAAAAATACATCAGAACGTCGCCAGGGGGTTTCAATAAATCATAAAGAGGTTGTCATACAAAAATATTATAAAAATTACAAATATTCAGAGTTTTAGCAGCTTTCAAATTAGTAGAGTCTTTAATAGAATTAATATACTGCTTGGTTTCACTTATAAATATAGAAAAGAGGGGATTTTTTTTGTGTATTGCCCCCCGAAGTGGTACAGCCCATTTAATGGTACGGTCCACATTTACATTTATAAATATCTTTTAATAACGTATTTTAAATGTGCTTAAAAAATGATTTATTTATTTATTTATTTTTGCCGTCCTTTGCGACCATAGACTGTATACGACGTAGTTTACACCCGGATGTGACGTAGCTCCCTCGCATAATTTGATTATCTATTATATTATGAATAATTACATAGAATTATAGACAATTAAGAATTTTATTCAGAATAATTTATTTATACAGTTAAGAATTTTTTTCTCAAAATAATATATATTTTTTTCTTCTTAATATTTTCTGACGAATCCACTTCGCGTTTCCCCCCCGAAGTGGTACAGCCCGTTTAATGGTACGGTCCACATTTACATTTATAAATATCTTTTAATAACGTATTTTAAATGTGCTTAAAAAATGATTTATCTATTTATTTTTGCCGTCCTTAGCGACCATAGACTGTATACGACGTAGTTTACACCCGGATGTGACGTAGGTCCCTCGCATAATTTGATTATCTATTATATTATGAATAATTACATAGAATTATAGACAATTAAGAATTTTATTCAGAACAATTTATTTCTACAGTTAAGAATTTTTTTCTCAAAATAATATATATTTTTTTCTTATTAATATTTTCTGACGAATCCACTTCGAGTTTCCCCCCCCGAAGTGGTACAGCCCGTTTAATGGTACGGTCCACATTTACATTTATAAATATCTTTTAATAACGTATTTTAAATGTGCTTAAAAAATGATTTATTTATTTATTTTTGTCGTCCTTAGCGACCATAGACTGTATACGACGTAGTTTACACCCGGATGTGACGTAGCTCCTTCGCGTAATTTGATTATCTATTATATTATGAATAATTACATAGAATTACACCCAATTAAGAATTTTATTCTGAATAATTTATTTATACAGTTAAGAATGTTTTTCTGAAAATAATATATTTTTTTTCTTCTTAATATTTTCTGACGAATCCACTTCGCGTTTCCCCCCCGAAGTGGTACAGTCCGTTTAATGGTACGGTCCACATTTACATTTATAAATATATTTTAATAACGTATTTTAAATGTGCTTAAAAAATGATTTATTTTTGCCGTCCTTTGCGACCATAGACTGTATACGACGTAGTTTACACCCGGATATGACGTAGCTCCTTCGCGTAATTTGATTATCTATTATATTATGAATAATTACATAGAATTATAGACAATTAAGAATTTTATTCAGAACAATTTATTTATACAGTTAAGAATTTTTTTCTCAAAATAATATATATTTTTTTCTTCTTAATATTTTCTGACGAATCCACTTCGAGTTTCCCCCCCGAAGTGGTACAGCCCGTTTAATGGTACGGTCCACATTTACATTTATAAATATCTTTTAATAACGTATTTTAAATGTGCTTAAAAAATGATTTATTTATTTATTTTTGCCGTCCTTAGCGACCATAGACTGTATACGACGTAGTTTACACCCGGATGTGACGTAGCTCCCTCGCATAATTTGATTATCTATTATATTATGAATAATTACATAGAATTATAGACAATTACGAATTTTATTCAAAATAATTTATTTATTCTTTAAAAAAATAATAATTAATACGACATCCCCATCAAAATGATTGTAAATTAAAAAAAAATTAAAAAATGATTTATTTATTTATTTTGGCCGTCCTTTGCGACCATAGACTGTATACCATATGTCTATGCTGTATACGACGTAGTTTACACCCGGATGTGACGTAGCTCCTTCGCATAATTTGATCTAATTAATTTAATTTTTTTATTTAATAATTAATTTAATCTATTATATCATGAATAATTACATAGAATTATAGACAATTAAGAATTTTATTCAGAATAATTTATTGATTATTTAAAAAAAATAATAATTAATACGACATCCCCATCAAAATGATTTTAACACATCGTCATACTGGTTGTTATAAAAGTTTTCAAATTCCGTCCAAATATTAATTTGTTCATCCCGTACAGTTAAGAATGTTTTTCTCAAAATAATATTTTTTTTTCTTCTTAATATTTCCTGACGAATCCACTTCGCGTTGCCCCCCGGAAGTGGTACAGCCCGTTTAATGGTACGGTCCAACCGGAGGCGCGAAAGCTCACAACATCACGTGACCGGAGCTCTTCCGTCGACATGGCGACCAGTCGGAGACCGTAGCCGAGTACCGAGCAGCCTCCTGCGGTACCGAGCAGCACCGGGCCGCTATCTCCGGGTCACTAGACCACCGTGGTGTTGTCGGTAAGTAGCGCCGCTCCCGTCCCGGTTAACGCGCCGGTAACGGACGGAAAGACACGGCGGAGCTCCGCTTTCTGAGGCTAGCTAGCTAGCTAGCTGAGGTTAGCTTCGGTGCTAGCATGTTTCTGTTTGTAAACAATGAATGAAAACGTGTCTGAAAACGAACCTGGCGAGTTACTGTTAGAGTTTTAACTTCAAGTTTAAGATTCACACCGCAGAGGAGGTTTTAGAGAGCAGAGAGTGAAGTGACCGTCCTGTTGTTCAGGTTTTATTTCGGCCGTTTTATCGAATTAATGACCAAAAAAGACACCAAAAGACACAAAATGACTAAAAAAAAGACACAAAATGACCAAAAAAAGACACAAAATTACAAAAAAGACACCAAAAGACACAAAATGACTAAAAAAAGACACAAAATTACCAAAAAAGACACTAAAAGACACAAAATGACTAAAAAAAGACACAAAATGACAAAAAAAGACACAAAATGACAAAAAAAAGACACAAAATGACAAAAAAAAAGACACAAAATGACAAAAAAAAGACACAAAACGACAAAAAAAAGACACCAAAGACACAAAATGACTAAAAAAATTCACACTGCAGAGGAGGTTTTAGAGAGCAGAGAGTGAAGTGAACGTCCTGTTGTTCAGGTTTAATTTCGGCCGTTTTGTCGAATTAATGTGTGTGAACTCGGGCTGCACCATTATGGACATATGGGGAATTCTTTAGTGATTTATCAATCACTGAATCACTTTTTACTGCACTGTAAAAAGATTCAAAATCACATTATGTTGGACTAAAGGACTAAAAAAAGACACAAAATGACCAAAAAAGGACACAAAATTACAAAAAAAAGACACAAAATGACAAAAAAAGACACCAAAAGACACAAAATGACTGAAAAAAGACACAAAATGACCAAAAAAAGACACAAAATGACAAAAAAAGACACAAAATGAAAAAAAAAGACACCAAAAGACACAAAATGACTAAAAAAAGACACAAAATGACTAAAAAAGACACCAAAAGACACAAAATGACTAAAAAAAGACACAAAATGACAAAAAAAGACACAAAATGACCAAAAAAAGACACAAAATGACCAAAAAAAAGACACAAAATGACCAAAAAAAGACACAAAATGACCAAAAAAAGACACAAAATGCCAAAAAAAAGACACAAAATGACCAAAAAAAGACACAAAATGACCAAAAAAAGACACAAAGTGACAAAAAAAAAGACACAAAATGACCAAAAAAAGACACAAAATGACTTACAAAGACACGAAAATAATTCAAAAATGGCCAAAATAGCCCAAGACTCCATAGAGTTAAGTTGTTAACCCATTTCTTGTTCCCTGAAAAAGGCCTACTTGTATAATTCTGAAATGTACATTATTTTCCAGTTTTGGTTAAGCTTACCTTTTTTTATTTACCTCTGGCAGTTCACCACTTACCTTTGTACCCTTTCAAGCTGTTCATTTGACTTGAACTGCTTGAATTTCAATAAAAAAAAAGAGGAGGTTTTAGAGAGCAGAGAGTGAAGTGACCGTCCTGTTGTTCAGGTTTAATTTCGGCCGTTTTATCGAATTAATGTGTGTGAACTAGGGCTGCACGATTATGGACATGTGGGGAATTCTTTAGTGATTTATCAATGAATTAATCAATTGAAATGGATTATTTATTTAATTCCTCGTTGGTACCACCACCTAAGAATTACATTTGTTTGTTAGTTAAATTTGGATAGATAATTCAACTCACTGTACAGATCGAAACCCAATAAAACCTGGTATTGATGAATTAATTCAATTTAGTTTCAGTCTCATTTGAAGATCATACGTTTTTTACCTGTTCAGTGACTGTTTCTCTGTCTGAATGAATCTCATGGACAACAACATGAGAGATTATATAATTGTTTATGCTAAACATAGATGTATATGGTAGGGCTGCACGATTATGGCCAAAATGATAATCACGATTATCAATCATGTTAGGGAAAAAATCTGTGTTTTTATTGCACTACTTGTAAACAAACAATAGGAACAGAGTGTCTGGCAGTGGTGGTTCTAGACCAGTTTTACTGTGGGGGCCAAGGAGGGGCCAGTGTTTAATCAGAGGGGCACATTAGCACATTAAAAATGGCAAAGATGATATTTAAGCATTCAAAACCTTTAAATGTCTTGAAAAAGACACAAAATGACCAAAAAAGACACAAAATGAGAAGACAGAATAACAAAAAAAACCCCACAGAAGACATAAAAATGCCAAGAAAAGACACAAAATATCTAAAACAGACACAAAAAAGACACATAAATGACACCAATGACAAAAAAGACACAAAATTACCAAAAAAAGACACAAAATAACTAAAAAAGACAACAACAGACACAAAATTACTCAAAAAAAGACTCCCATCAATAACAGTTTTTTTGTATGACAATGACATTTTTTCATTTTGGTGCACAATCACTTTTTTTATTTTGAAAGTGCAGTATAGTGAGAATGATCTTTATATATATATACACAATAATTTATTGCACAATTAAACTATTATACAATGTAAACATTCTGGATTCCTTTTGAATGAGATATTTTTTAACAAAAAAAAGGTTAGAATTGTTCCATTGTTCATCGTTATAAATTGATCATTTTATTATTAATTTGACACAGGGGCCACAACAGGGGCCAAAGGCTTCTTCACAGGGGCAGGGGCCCCTGGAGGCCCCTGTGTAGAACCACCACTGGTGTCTGGTGCTTGTTGTAAACAAACAGAGATCGCTAAGCTAACACCTCCTGCAGCAGCAGCACATACACACTGTACTGATACAGAGCTAACTGTTAGCCTGTTAGCAATTTGCAAACTGGACGCTAAGGGGTAAACATCTCCTCCGGCTCTGCAGCTGGGAAAGACTGCTGCAGGAGGACTGTGCTGCTTAACGAGCCTCCGGCCCCAGCGGCTCGTTAAGAAGAGCAAGAACGAGTAACCAAAAGTCTCCAATAACATCAGGAAAAGTCGCTGGATTTGTTGCCAGTCGCTTTTTAAGAAAAATGTCGCTAATGGGGGTCTGAAAAGTTGCTACGTTGGCAACACTGCTTTGGCGGCTTTTACAAATGGTGTCTGTTGTTGTGGTGTAGAGCAGCTATTCTCAACCTTGGGGTCGGGACCCCAGTTGGGGTCACAAGATGATTTCTGGGGGTCACCAAATCATTTTGAAAGTCAGCTCTGTCTCCACTGTGTTAAAGTGTTCATGTGTTTTAGTCTTTTTGGTCACTTAATGTCTTTTTTTTGGTCATTTTGTTTCCTTTTTTTGGGTTATTTTGTGTCTTTTTTGGTCATTTTGTTTCCTTTTTTTGGTCATTTTGTTTCTTTTTTTGGGTAATTTTGTGTCTTTTTGGTCATTTTGTTTCCTTTTTTGGTCATTTTGTTTCTTTTTTGGGTCATTTTCTGGTCATTTTGTGTCTTTGTTTGGTCATTTTGTTTCTTTTTTTGGGTCATTTTGTGTCTTTTTTGGTAATTTTGTGTCTTTTTGGTCATTTTGTTTCCTTTTTTTGGTCATTTTGTTTCCTTTTTTTGGTAATTTTGTTTCTTTTTTTGGGTAATTTTGTGTCTTTTTGGTCATTTTGTTTCTTTTTTGGGTCGTTTTCTGTCTTTTCTGGTCATTTTGTGTCTGTTTGGTCATTTTGTTTCTTTTTTTGGGTCATTTTGTGTCTTTTTTGGTAATTTTGTGTCTTTTTTTTAATCATTTTGTGGTCAATTTGTGTCTTTTTTTGTGTCTTTTTTGGTTATTTTGTGTCTTTTTTTAAATAATTTTGTGGTCAATTTGTATCTTCCTTGGTCATTTTGTGTCTTTTTTGATCACTTTGTGTCTTTTTTTTTGTCATTTTGTGTCTTTTTTTGGTCATTTTGTGTCTTTTTTGGTCATTTGTGTCTTTTATTGGTCATTTAGTGTCTTTTTTGGTCAATTTGTGTCTTTTTTTTGGTCATTTTGTGTCTTCTTTTTAGTCATTTTGTGTCTTTTTGTGGTCATTTTGTTTCTTTTTTGGGTGATCTGAACTGTGCATGTGAGATTCTGTTCAGTGAACATGCATGTTGTCCGCGTGTGAACTTTGTGTGAACTTTGTGTGAACTCGCATCAGCACCACGAGCGAGTGTGAAGGTCAAAAATGGGTTTTAAAAAATCCACTGTTCAGTTGTAAAATTTGCTTTTACTTCTGTGAGGTTTAGATACATGACTTTTAATTTTAGTTGGGTATTTTCACAGTTTGGTATTAAATGCACTTTGTTATTAACTTCATGTCTTATCATCCATGCCACTTTTCATTTACATATTTAATATTTTAAAGTCTTAACTTGAGCTTTGTGGAACACAGTTGTGACAGCAGAGACCGTGGTGAAATATTAAATCCATAATTTCTTTTATCAAGCCTATAAATGCTGTGAATGAGTTCTAGACCAAAACCATGTAACAGAATCCATCAGCTGATAATATATAATGTCCCTGAAGTTTATGATGGTTGTTGCGTTATAAGTCATCGGTGTAAACAGCTTTCATCTCTGTCTGTTTCAGGCTGTTTCTCTCTGTGTTGGAGCTCTGAAGCTGCAGGATGCCAGGGAAAACCGGTGACCAGTTCAAAGCAGGAGACCTGGTGTTCGCCAAGATGAGGGGCTTCCCTCACTGGCCCGCCAGGGTGAGCACGCTCACACACACACACACACACACACACACACACACACACACACACACACACACACACACACACACACACACACACACACACACACTACTGGTCAAAAGTTTTAGAACACACCAACTTTTCCAGAATTTAATTGAAAATGATGCAGTTTAATGTCTCAGTGTACTCTGAAATTAATGCACATTTGCAACACTTAAAATTCTTTATTGAGCATGATAGTGTTTTGAAAGTAAAAAAAAGATTCAAAATCACATTTTATATTGGACTAAAGGACTAAAAAAAGACACAAAATGACCAAAAAAAGACACAAAATGACCAAAAAAAGACACAAAATGACCAAAAAAATACACAAAATGACCAAAAAAAAGACACAAAATGACCAAAAAAGACACCAAAAGACACAAAATGACTAAAAAAAGACACAAAATGACAAAATAATCCAATAATATAATATGTTTAGAATGAATAAAACATTCTGTATAACGAGTACTTTTACTTTTGATACTTTAAGTATATTATGATGCTGATACTTTTGTACTTTTACTTCAGTAAGTTTTGAATGCAGGACTTTTACTATAGTGGAGTAATTCCACAGTGTGGTATTAGTACTTTTACTGCAGTAAAGGATCTGAATACTTTTTCCACCACTGCATAACAGTCATTGTTGTGAGTGAAGCTCTTAGCCTCAAAAAGCTCCCGAGGCTATTTGAAGACTGCAAGGTATGTTTGAAATTCTCCCTTTGGAAAAATACCAGAGATATCATATTTCACAACAGAAACACTTAGAGAACATGTTAGACAGGTATCAGAGCTGGTGAAGACGTTTACAACAGTATTTACAAGATAAGAACACAAGAAAGGTAACGTGAGATGTGTAGACTTGAATATAGACCAATAAAAATGCACACATAGTATAAATAGGTACAAAAAAGGTGCAGTGACATATACACTACTGGTCAAAAGTTTTAGAACACACCAACTTTTCCAGAATTTAATTGAAAATGATGCAGTTTAATGTCTCAGTGTACTCTGAAATTAATGCACATTTGCAACATTTAAAATTCTTTATTGAGCATGATAGTGTTTTGAAAGTAAAAAAAATATTCAAAATCACATTTTATGTTGGACTAAAGGACTAAAAAAAGACACAAAATGACAAAAAAAAGACACAAAAGGACAAAAAAAGACACAAAATGACCAAAAAAAGACACAAAACGACTAAAAAAGACACAAAAGGACCAAAAAAAGACACAAAACGACCAAAAAAAGACACAAAATGACTTACAAAGACATGAAAAGAATTCAAAAATGGCCAAAATAGCCCAAGACTCCATAGAGTTAAGTTGTTAACCCATTTCTTGTTCCCTGAAAAAGGCCTACTTGTATAATTCTGAAATGTACATTATTTTCCAGTTTTGGTTAAGCTTACCTTTTTTTATTTACCTCTGGCAGTTCACCACTTACCTTTGTACCCTTTCAAGCTGTTCATTTGACTTGAACTGCTTGAATTTCAATAAAAAACTGGAAAAATTGGGGTGTTGTAAAACTTTTGACCGGTAGTGTACATGCACACTACTGTGAATAACTGGACTCGGCTGTGTTCTCCTGTACTGTGGCGGTTAATATAATTTTGTGTTTTTCTTCAGGTCTGTAAGTCTGATAAGGGGTACAAGAGGAAAGTCCCCGTCTATTTCTTCGGGACTCATCAGATGTACGTACACACACACAGCTGCTCATCATTTCACATCTCTATAGAAATAATTTAGTGAGTTTTAATATGTTTTTTTTCTGGCTCCTCAGAGGAAACCTCCTCCCAGAGAACGTGGTTCCGTACGTGGGGAACAAGCTGAAGTACGGCAGCGGAGTCCGCATGAAAGGCTTCGATGAGGGCATGTGGGAGATCCAGAACACGCCCGGGGTCGGGAGTAAACTCAAGGTCAGTCTGTCATATTTATCTGTTCACACCCTCAATAGTTAACAACATGCTTTAGACCAGCTATTCTCAACCTTGGGGTCGGGACCCCAATTGGGGTCGCGAGATGATTTCTGGGGGTCGCCAAATCATTTTGGAAGTCAGCTCTGTCTCCACTGTGTTAAAGTGTTCATGTGTTAATGTGTTTTAGGTCATTTTGTGTCTTTTTTTGGTCATTTTGTGTCTTTTTTTGTCATTTTGTGTCTTTTTTGGTTATTTTGTGTCTTTTTTTGTCATTTTGTGTCTTTTTTTTTTGTCATTTTGTGTCTTTTTTTGTCATTTTGTGTCTTTTTTGTGTCATTTTGTGGGTTTTTTTGGGTCAATTTGTCTTTTTTGGGTCCTTTTGTGTCTTTTTTGGTCATTTTGTGTCTTTTTTGTGTCATTTTGTGTCTTTTGGTTATTTTGTGTCTTTTTTATGATTTTGTGGTCAATTTGTGCATTGTTGGTCGTTTTGTGTCTTTTTTGGGTCATTTTGTGTCTTTTTTTGGGTCATTTTTGGTCATTTTGTGTCTTTGTGTCATTTTGTGTCTTTTTTATGATTTTGTGGTCAATTTGTGTCTTTTTTATGATTTTGTGGTCAATTTGTGCATATTTGGTCATTTTGTGTCTTTGGGTCATTTTGTGTCTTTTTTGGTCATTATGTGTCTTTTTTTATGATTTTGTGGTCAATTTGTGCATTTTTGGTCATTTTGTGTCTTTTTTTGGGTCATTTTGTGTCTTTTTTGGTCATTGTGTCTTTTTTGTGTCATTATGTGTCTTTTGGTCATTTTGTGTCTTTTTTATGATTTTGTGGTCAATTTGTGCATTTTTGGTCATTTTGTGTCTTTTTTGGCCATTTTGTGTCTTTTTTTGGGTCATTTTGTGTCTTTTTTTGGGTCATTTTGTGTCTTTTTTTGGTCATTTTGTGTCTTTTTTTGGGTCATTTTGTGTCTTTTTTAAGTAATTTTGTGTTTTTTTTGTGTCTTTTTGGGGGGGGGGGTGATCTGAACTGTGTGTGAGATTGTGTTCAGTGAGTGGGGGTCACGGACAACATGCATGTTAAATTGGGGGTCGCGACTCTAAAAGGTTGAGAACTACTGCTTTAGCCAACTGAACAGTAATTGTCCACCTTTTTAAACTGTTTCTATCTTGTTTGATTTATTTTCTTTCTTTCTATTGCAACAACAGTTTCCTTTAGGATGAATTAGTTTTATCTTACTGTGGCTTTTTTTTCAAGTTATTAATAATTTAAAAGGTGAACTGGATTTTATTTAATACTTTAATATAAAATGAATGCAGCAAAACATTACACCTTTGTTTATAAGCGTTTACCTGCAGATTTGTATTTATTTTTCTTGATAAATAATTAATTCTCATTGTATTGGGTGTATTTTAAAGTAAAGTTTTATTGTATTTTATTTTAATATTTATTTTACTTTATTTTACATTTGATTAATAATAATATTAGTTTAATTCAAGTTTCTGTGTTATTTAAGTTTATTTAAATATATATTTTTTTTTTTATTATGCCGTAGCTTTTATTTATTTTTATCTCATTTTAATTTTCATTTAATTATATTTTATTTATAGATATATTTTTAAGTTACTGTTTGATTAAAATACATTTAATGAATTAACAAATATTTTGTTTATTAAGTTTCTATGTGGTTTAAGTTTATTTTAATATATTTTTTATTGTACTTTAGTTTTTCTTTAGTTTTATTTATTTTTGCTTTATTGGATTGTTTTAGTTTTATTTCATTTCACTTAAAGTTTCTGTGTGAATAAAGTTTTTTTCTTTTAAAGATCTATTTATTTAATTATATTTTGTATTTACGTATATTTATTTTTTTAAAGTTTCTGTTTGATGAAAGTACATTTCATTTTTTTAGATTTTCTAAAATTTAATTTTAAGCTTCTATGGGGTTATTTTTTTTTTAAATTCTTTGTTTATTTAATCCATTTTTTTTTTGTGGTTCTCACCAATTTTTCCTTGTTTTGTTGTTTTCTCAGCTTAAAGATCTATTTATTTAATTATATTTCGTATTTACGTATATTTTTTTTTTTTTAAGTTTCTGTTTGATGAAAGTACATTTCATTTTTTTAGATTTTCTAAAATTTTATTTGAAGTTTCTATGGGTTTCTTTGTTTATTTAATCCATTTTTTTGTGTGGTTCTCATCAATTTTTCCTTGTTTTGTTGTTTTCTCAGCCAACGACACCTGCTAAACCGACTTCTGCACCTAAAACAACTACACCTGCTAAACCGACTTCTGCACCTAAAACCATGAATGAAAACCTAAGAAGTCCCTCCAGTAGATCTGCTCCTCCAAAGCCCGACAGTAAACCTGCTGCTGTCAGAAATACTCCGAGCAGAACTTCCAGCCGGATTGAAACCGCTGCTGAGGTTTTAACTCCCACCAGGGCTTCGTTAAGATCCGCTCCAGAGAAACCGACGGACTCCAAACAGACTTCTGAACCTCCTCCAGCTGCTGCAGAGACTCCTGTGACCACGAGGAGCAGGAGATCAGCTGCAGGAGGGAGCAGTGAAAGCACAGTTGAAGAGAAGAAGAAGGAGGAGGTGAGAGTTTTTGTGTAAAAGCTAGGGGTGCGCAATATGGCCCTAAAAGAATATCACGATATTTCAGGCTATTTTTGCGATAGCGATATTCTTGACGATATTACGAAATACTTAAAAAGATATAGAAAATATGTTTTTTTTTAGTCTGTATGAATAAATAAAAATCTCAAATGTAGTGTGAAGTACAAATCTCAACAGTTGCCAAATAAAAAAAAAAGGGGTCTCAAACTCAAATTACCTGGGGGCCGCAGTATCAAAATGACCAAAAAAAAGAAGACACAAAATTATTTAAAAAAAGACACAAAATGACAGAAAAAAACGAAATTACTTAAAAAGACACAAAATGACCCCAAAAAAGACACAAAATGACTGAAAAAACACTAAATTACTTTAAAAAGACACAAAATGACCCCAAAAATACACTAAATTACTAAGAAAAGACACAAAATTATTCGAAAAAGACACAAAATTTCTAGAAAAAAAAAGAAACAATTACTAACAAAAGACACAAAATTACATTACATAACATTTCCACTTTTTCCAGTAAAAACAATACAGCAGATAATAAACGGACCTTCCACACACAACACGGTAAAGTGCCATTCATATAAAACTCACATTAAACTTTCATATCAAGGTGGGGGCCACAAAATATCATCACGAGGGCCACAATTGGCCCGCGGGCCGCGACTTTGAGACCCCTGATTTAGGGGTTCCGGGGGCATATTTTAATGACATTTTGTAAAAGGAGAATACAGGTTCTTGTATGTTTTATTTAAGGCTCTTATTTTGACAGTCTTCTTGTAAGTTCTGTGGAGGATTCTGTTAACACACCGTGCTCTTATTTTGAAAGCTGCATATGTTTAGCGACAGAGAGTAAGTAGCTTTTTGTGATTAAAACAACTTTAATTGTTAGCTAACGTTAGCCTAACGCTACTACATCAAGAAGTAGGAATGTTGCCAATATCACGATACGCATTTTTTTTTTAACCATAAAAAAAATATACCGATATTATCGTGAACGATACGATATGGCACACCCCTAGTAAAAGCTGTTTGTCCATCCATCCATTTCCATCCAGCTTATCCGAGGCCGGGTCGCGGGGGCAGCAGGCTAAGCAAAAGCATTCTAGTGTTTTTAGTTTTTCTGTCACGCCAAACGTCAACAAAGCTCGACCGCGGGATCGTTTGTGGTTCATCCGCGTAGACACGAACAATGTTTGTTTCCTTCATCCACCATAATGACCGTAATAACCCCCCTTGCTGCTTTGTACCTGTTGTGAAGTCCCAGGTACGTTGGAAAACCAATTCCTGTCGCGTCCTGGTTCATAACATCCTCCCGAGGAACACTCAGCTCAGTGAATTTCCCCGCCATCTCCAGGAACTGCGCCTGGACGTTCCGACATCGGTATGAACCCAAAACAAACTGATTTTTTTTAACTCTCATTTAATGTAATTTAATTGGATAAGAAGTATGCCGGAATAACTACAACAACTCAAGCAAACTACTTTTAAAAATGTTTGTTTTGCTGGAGTTCATAACCACGACCCGCAGAGTTAAATCGAACCTGGTCTCACAGAAATCCGTGAAATAGCCACGGATTTCGCTTAACTCAAAATCCGTGGAATAGCCACGGAATCGCTCAAATTTCCGTGAAACTGACACGGATTTCGCTACAATGCAAGTTAATGACAATATAATATAATGTCATATCCCGTGGCTATTGGTTTGTTCCAAGTCATGTGACTTTCAAAGTCCCAGCGTTTTTTTGGTCATTTTATGTCTTTTTTTGGTGATTTTGTGTCTTTTTTTGGTGATTTTGTGTCTTTTTTGGGACATTTTGTGTCTTTCTTTGGTCATTTTGTTGTCTTTTTTGGTCAATTTGTGTCTTTTTGTGGTAATCTTTTGTCATTTTGTGATCAATTTGAGTCCTTTTTTGCTTAATTTTATGTCATTTTTGGTCATTTTGTGTCTTTTTTTAGTCATTTTGTGTCTTTTCTTGGTCATTTTGTGTCTTTTTTTGAACCTGGTCCCACAGGAATCCGTGAAACAGCCACGGATTTGCTTAACTCAAAATCTGTGGAATAGCCACGGAATCACTCAAATTTCCGTGAAACTGACACAGATTTCGCTACAATGCAAGTTAATGCCAGTCATATCCCGTGGCTATTCCATGGATATTTGTTCCTATTGGTTTGTTCCAAGTCACGTGACTTTCAAGGTCCCGGCGGTCAGAACAAAAAACATGGCGGACAGTTCTCTCATTTTTAGTGAAAAATCAATATTTTGACTTAGTTTCTGCATAAAAATGGATTTTGATCACATTTCTAGCAAGAAATATATGTTTTATTTTCTAAATATTCACTCAGTGAATGTACATAATCACTTTGTATGTTGGAATAGCCACGGGATATGACTGGCATTAACTTGCATTGTAGCGAAATCCGTGTCAGTTTCACAGAAATTTGAGCGATTCCGTGGCTATTCCACGGATTTTGAGTTAAGCGAAATCCGTGGCTATTCCACGGATTCCTGTGAGACCAGGTTGGTTAAATCCCCCCGGTAGACTGCTCGGCCCCCACCTGCTCAAGTGTATAAATATCTTTTTTTCATTATGAAACAATCATTATGACTCGTAGCTGCACGGCTGCAGACTTAGAAAACAAACAAACAAACAATAAGTCATTTAAGTCTCCTTTGTGCAGTGAAGCGCGCAGCTTAGAAGGACTTTTTTTCAGGTTTTTCCAATCTAAAACCGGCAACTAGAAGATAACAGAAACCCTGGCTGTGTCGGAGTCTCCACCAACATGCAACCAACTACAAAAATGATTTCCTACTGGTGGAAAACCTCAAATACTTCACTGGAGACGGTCGCAGTTAAAGGCAACAGAGTTTATTCTCAAACAAGAGCTAAACCCGAGTGGATTTCAAGAGTTTCAACTCAAAACTGAACATTGTGTCCAGTTTTTACAACCCAAATCTTCCCTCTTACTCTCTCCTCAGTTACAAAGGAATCTCCTAAACCGCGCCATTCTGCAATACTTTGCCTGCTGCTCCGACTTTTTTTATTATTTGATGTGTATATTATTGATGGTTAACACTCATGCACATCTGTGATACAGAGTTCTGATATAATGAAAGTCTACTGTGTTAAAACAATAGCTTTGGTTGATGCTCTGCAGGAGAATCTCAGCGTGGCGTGAATTTCTCGCTGGAGTTGCACGTCACTTTGTTTTATTTGCAGCCTGCAAAATTCTCCTTGTGTCGCAGTTATTGTCCTGGTGGAGACCAAGGTTATAATAGTTTTGGATTTTTCATTAGTTTTAGTTTTAATTTCGTTGTGAATTTTTGTTTTGAAATTTAGTTAGTTTTAGTTAGTTTTTAGAGTGAGTTTTCTAGTTTTAGTTTAGTTTTTATTTTTTGAAAATGCTTCGTTTTAGTTTAGTTTTTATTAGTTTTAGTGTTAGTTTTAGTTTTTTTGTAATGGGGTATTTGTTGGGTGCGAGATTCAAAGTGGTCATGATAAATTTTGCCTTTATTTCCTTTGGTTTATCATCTCAGCCCCAATAAGGTTATTAACTGTTTTGAATTTTGGTTCTAGTGTAAACATCCCAGTCTCAGTAAACATATTCACCATGTGTTGCATGTTCAAATAAATACACTGAATTATGAATGAAAATAGTTGACAAAAACGAAAACTAAGGACATTTTCACTATAATTTTAGTTAGTTTTAGTTAGTTTTGTAACCTCACAATACAGTTTCAGTTAGTTATTGTTTTTTAAAAACTGTAGTTTTTATTTCTATTTCAGTTAGCGAAAATGTTTTTTCAATTCTAATTTTCGTTATTTCGTTAGTTTTCGTTAACTGTAATAACCTTGGTGGAGACTCCGAGTTAACGTCGGTGTTTTGTGTTTGTTCTGTCAGGTCGATGCTGAGCAGCACAAGAGGAGAACACCTGAGAGTCCTGCCGTCTCCTCCCCAGGTACCACACACACACACACACACACACACACGCTGCCGTTACTATCATCTTCAGCATCAATTCTACCAAATTTGTGCACCAGTTGTTAGGGCCGGGCGATATGGCAAAAAAAAAAAGATCAATATATTTTTTCATATTGTCTGATCTCGATTATTATCACGATTTTTTTATATTGTTTTAAACTGCCAGTTTTAAAGCATCTGTACTGCAAACTAAAAAAAACTAGAGATTAGTTCAACATTTTATTAACATACAAAGTAAATAACAACTCAAATTAAATAGGATGTACATAGCGTGGCCAATTTGACGGAGTTCAGCTGAAATTTCTTGTGATCATATAATGGTATAGGCTTAAGCTGAGAGTTGAATAGTTAAAACTTTCTGCTGTTTTTCTTTCTCAAATAGTCAGCAAGAAACCGAAGACCACAGAACCAACTTCTCCTCCGACAAGAAGGAGCACGAGAGGAAGGAGAGACCAGGAGGAGGAGAAGAAGACTGAGGAGGAGGAGGAGAAGAAGACTGAGGAGGAGGAGAAGAAGTCAACGGAGAGGCCAACAGGCACGAGGAGGAGCGAAAGAAACAAGCAGGAGGAGAAGAAAACCACCGGAAATGACAAAGAAGGAAAGAACGAAGAGACATCAGAGAGTCAAGGGACAAAAAGAAAGAAGGCAGGAGAGCAGAGAGAGGAGGAGGAGGAGGAGAGACCGAAGAAAACACGGCAGGACGAAGAGGTGGAAGGAAAGAAAGAAGTGTCCGCAGAGGGCCGAGGGATGAGGACGAGGAGATCAGAGAGAGGAGAACAGAAGGAGGAGGACGAGAAGAAAACGAAACAAGACGACAGCGAGGAAAAGAAACAGATGATGGTGAAAGTGACGAGGTTATCAGAGAGCAGAGGAACATCGAGAACCACCGAAGAAGAAGATAGACGGAGGAGGACGAGGCAGGGCGGAGGTCTGGAGGGAGAGAAGGAGGAGAAAATGGATGAAAATAAGTCAAGAGACAAGAAGGACGAAGAGAAGAATCAGGGTGGCGGCGAAGGAAAGAAAGAAGCAACGAGAACATCAGAAAGACAAACGAGAAGAAAGGAAGAAGAGGAGAAACAGAGGAGAACGAACCGGGATGAAGAGGTGGAACGAAAGAGCGAAGAGACGACAAGAACAGAAGGGATGAAGACGAGGAGAGCGGAGAAAGACGAACAGAAGGAGGAGGAGACGAGGAGAGAAACGAGGTCGGAAAGCGAGGGAAGGAGAAGAACGAGAGAAAGGGAGGACAGGGGGAAGGCGACGGAGAAAAGAGAAGAGGAGGGCCGAGGGACAAAAAGAAGGAGAGAGGTGGAGAAGGAGGAAGAAGAGGTGAAGAAGAAGAAGGTGGCGGAGGAGGAGAAAAGCGGAGAGAGCGAAGGGAGGAAGACGAGGAGGTCGGAGAAGGAGGAACAGAAGAAGAAAACGAAAGATGTTGTAGAGGAAGGAAAGAAGATGACGGAGGAAGAGAAGGAGGGAAGTCCGGAGAACGTCGAGGTAAAACCTTTTTATTGCTTCAGTTTTTTTTTATCTCAACCAAAAACTTTGTTGGTCGTGAAAAGTTTGTTTTCTTTAAAAAGTTGCCAAAAAGTTTATTGTGGAAAGAAACTGTAAAAAAACAGGTGTTATCGGCACACTTTGAACTCTCACTTTCAATGTTCCTCAAACAGATAATTTCAGAAATTTATCGTTCGAAAAAGTTACCAAAAGGACAAACATTTACGAGATTTCTCCACTCCACAATCATATATTTTTTTAGGTGACCAAAACAAAGCTTATATAAAGCTATATGTTGATATTTCTGTCAGAATTGCTTATATCATTGCTTGGTATCTTTTTTAAACGCTGGCCAAACAAAATTAATTTGTTTTAAATGTCACAGGTAACTTGTGAAGGAAATGATCACCTACTTCTGCATTTTCATCTCTTAAAAAGTATGTTTTTTTTTGCAAAATCTACGAAAATCAACTGTTTATCATAGAGAAGTTATTGTTGGAATCTGAACTTTATGACGGTCCTTGAACGGATCATCGGTTACGAAAGTTTCCGTTATAAAAAGTGTCCAAAACTTGTGTTAAAATGTTTATTTGTGTCAGAATCTATTTATTTATACTTCAATATGTGCGGAACACTGGTTTTGGTAATTTTTGTAATTTTGTGTATTTTTTGGGGAATTTTATAAGTGGGGTTTTTTTTGTGGTAATTTTGTGGATTTTTTTTTTACATTTGTGACACTTGTGGACACTTAAAAAAGCTTTTAAACATAACTTCTATTTTATTCCAGTTTTTCTTAAATTAAATTATGTTTTTTTGTTTCCATGTGTAGCGACAGCGCCGCCTGGCTGACAAGAGGGAGAGCGTGTTGAAGTCTTTAAGAGGTCTGCTGAAGGACGGGACGATGAAGAGCTCGCCGTAAGAGACACACTCACACACACACACACACACACATTTGAGTTAATTAAAGTGTTAAATGTAATGCTTCATGTTTATTTTCAATATTTAGCAGGAAAACCGGAGACGAAAAGAAGAATGTTGAGGCCAAAAACACCAGAAGTCATAAGACGATTGTCGAAAAGGAGGTGAAACAGAAAGGAAGTGCCGATAAGGACGAGGGGAAGACGTCAAGCTCGAAGACCACAACAGACAAGACGAAAGAGGTAACGAAGGATGAACAGAAGACAAAAGAAACAGAGAAGAAAGAAGACAACATGAAGGCAGATGGAAAGAAAGACGAGGAGGTAAAGGAGAAGAAAGACGAGAGGAAAATCATCGGAAAGATTGTGAAAGCAACTCCCGGTCAAGGGCCAAAGGTTCAGGTGAAGACGATTATGGGAGGCGTGATGACCACGGCGGCGATGGCTGCAGCGGAGGACGAGAAGAAGAAGAAACTGGAGAAGATGAGCAGAGAAGAAAAGGTAGAAGAAGAGAAAAGAAGCTCCGGGAAGGTGATCGAGAAGAGAGGGAGCGCCGAAGAGAAAAAGGTGGCAAAAAGTGCAGAGGTGGAGAGGAAGTCCAAAGACAAAAGGGCAGAGAGCGACAAAAAGGAAAATGAGACGACGAAGAGCGAGGAGAAGCAAAAAGCCCAGAAATCTAAGGACAGAAAAAGTGAAAGCGAAGTGGAAAAAGGTGCAGAAGTGGAGAGGAGGTCTGAAAGGACGAGAGCAGCGACGGAGGGGGAGAAGGACAAAATGGGAAAAGCAGATAATGAGATGAAGAAAACAAATGAAGCGAAGCAAGAAGCGCAGAACGCACCTGAAAAACTTCAGGAGAAGAAGAAACCTGAGGTGGGAAAAGGTGTAGAAGTGGAAAGGAGGTCTGAAAGAACAAGAGCAGCAACGGAGGTAGAGAAGGGCATAACTGATGAGACAATGCTGAAGAACAACGAAGAGAAGCAAAAAGCGCAGAACGCACCTGCAAAATTGCAAGAAAAAAAGAAAACTGAGGTGGAAAAAGGGGCAGAAGTGGAGAGGATTTCTGAAAGAACGAGAGCATCGATAGAGGCAGAGAAGGACAAAAAGGGCAAAATACATAATGAGACACCGCTGAAAAACAATGAAGAGAAGCAAAAAGCGCAGAACGCACCTGCCAAATTGCAAGAAAAAAAGAAAACTGAGGTGGAAAAAGGCGCAGAAGTGGAGAGGAGGTCTGAAAGAACAAGAGCAGCAACGGAGGTAGAGAAGGGCAAAACTGATGAGACAATGCTGAAAAACAACGAAGAGAAGCAAAAGGCGCAGAATGCATCTTCAAAATTGCAAGAAAAGAAGAAAACGGAGGTGGAAAAAGGCGCAGAATCTTCTAAATTGCAAGAAAAGAAGAAAACTGAGGTGGAAAAAGGCGCAGAAGTGGAGAGGAGGTCTGAAAGAACAAGAGCAGCAACGGAGGTAGAGAAGGGCAAAACTGATGAGACAATGCTGAAAAACAACGAAGAGAAGCAAAAGGCGCAGAATGCATCTTCAAAATTGCAAGAAAAGAAGAAAACGGAGGTGGAAAAAGGCGCAGAATCTTCTAAATTGCAAGAAAAGAAGAAAACTGAGGTGGAAAAAGGCGCAGAAGTGGAGAGGAGGTCTGAAAGAACAAGAGCAGCAACGGAGGTAGAGAAGGGCAAAACTGATGAGACAATGCTGAAAAACAACGAAGAGAAGCAAAAAGCGCAGAACGCAACTGCAAAATTGCAAGAAGAGAAGAAAACTGAGGTGGAAAAAGGTGCAGAAGTGGAGAGGAGGTCTGAAAGAACAAGAGCAGCAACAGAGGTAGAGAAGGACAAAAAGGGCAAAACTGATAATGAGACACCGCTGGAAAACAACGAAGAGAAGCAAAAAGCGCAGAACGCACCTGCAAAACTGCAAGAAAAGAAGAAAACTGAGGTGGAAAAAGGTACAGAGGTGGAAAAAGGTGCAGAAGTGGAGAGGAGGTCTGAAAGAACGAGAGCAGCAACGGAGGTAGAGAAGGGCAAAACTGATGAGACAATGCTGAAAAACAACGAAGAGAAGCAAAAAGCGCAGAACGCACCTGCAAAACTGCAAGAAAAGAAGAAAACGGAGGTGGAAAAAGGTGCAGAAGTGGAGCGGAGGTCTGAAAGAACGAGAGCATCGGTAGAGGCAGAGGACAAAAAAAGCAAAACTGATAATGAAACACCACTGAAAAACAATGAAGAGAAGCAAAAAGCGCAGAACGCACCTGCAAAACTGCAAGAAAAGAAGAAAACCGAGGTTGAAAAAGGTGCAGAAGTGGAGAGGAGGTCTGAAAGAACAAGAGCAGCAACGGAGGTAGAGAAGGGCAAAACTGATGAGACAATGCTGAAAAACAACGAAGAGAAGCAAAAGGCGCAGAACGCACCTTCAAAATTGCAAGAAAAGAAGAAAACGGAGGTGGAAAAAGGTGCAGAATCTTCTAAATTGCAAGAAAAGAAGAAAACTGAGGTAGAAAAAGGCGCAGAAGTGGAGAGGAGGTCTGAAAGAACAAGAGCAGCAACGGAGGTAGAGAAGGGCAAAACTGATGAGACAATGCTGAAAAACAACGAAGAGAAGCAAAAAGCGCAGAACGCACCTTCAAAATTGCAAGAAGAGAAGAAAACTGAGGTGGAAAAAGGTGCAGAAGTGGAGAGGAGGTCTGAAAGAACGCGAGCAGCGACAGAAGACAAAAGGACGGAAGGAGAGAAGGACAAAAAGGGCAAAGCAGAAAATGAAACACTAAAAAACAGCGAAGAGAAGCAAAAAGCGCAGAAATCATCAGAGAAGAAGAATGAAAGTGTCGCGGAAAAGAGCGAGGTCGTAGAGAGGAAGTCTGAGAGAACAAAGGCAGCGGCAAACAACAAAGTGACGGAGGAAAATGAGACTGCACAGAAAGAGAAGGAAGAGAAGCAAAGAGCTCAAAAATTGACAGCGAAATCGCAAGAGAAGACGAATGAAAGTGAGGTGAAAAAAAGTGTGGCGGTGGAGAGGAGATCCGAAAGAACGAGAGCAGCGACAGAAGACAAAAAGACGGAGGGAGATGAGGAAAAAAAGGGCAAAACGGAGAATGAGGCAACGCTAAGAAAGGACGAAGAGAAGCAAAAAGCACAGAAACCGGCCCTGAAATCGCAAGAGAAGAAGACTGAAAGTGAGCCGGAAAAAAGTGTGGCGGTGGAGAGGAGATCTGAAAGAACGAGAGCAGCAGAAGACAAAAAAGACAAGAACCGAGTGGAGCCGAAGGACACCAAAAAGAGCAAAACGGAGAATGAGATGAACGAAGAGAAGCAAAAAGCGCAGAAATTGACTGTTAAACTGCAAGAGAAGAAGAACGGAGGTGAACGAAGTGAGGCAGATCCACCGAAGAAGACGAGAGAGAAACCCGACGGAGAATCGCAGGAGGAATGCGATGGAAACGACGCTGCAGAAGAGAAGAAGAACCCCGGCACCGAAGAGACAAAACCACAGAAGAAGAAAAGTGACAAAACAACGACAGGAGGAACAGAAGAAGAAACGAAGAGCGGCTCGGTGGGCGGAGCAAAGGAGGCGCAGAAGAAGAGTCTGACCATGACGCTGACGGACTCGACGCTCCACAGGATCCACGGAGATATCCGCATCTCTCTGAAGACGGACAACCCCGTGAGACATATTTACACTTTTTTTTTTTTATATATTATTTACATTTTATTCATTATTGAAAACTTTGAGGTATTAGAGCAGGGGTGTCAAACTCTGGCCAGTGTAATTTTATTTGGCCCGCGAGGCAATACCAAATTATTATATTATTATTGTACTATAAAAGCTGACCCGCCGGTATTATACGGCGCATTTACCGCTAATACTACAAGAAAAGGAAACAAAATGACTAAAAAAAGACACAAAATGGCCCAAAAAAAGACACAAATTGACCAAAAAAGACACAAATGACCAAAAAAGACACAAAATTGACCACAAAATGATTTAAAAAAGACACAAAATGACCAAAAAGACACAAAATGACAAAAAAAGACACAAAATTACCCAAAAAAGGAAACAAAATTCCAAAAAAAGACACAAATTGACCACAAAATGATTATTAAAAAAAGACACAAAATGACAAAAAAAGACACAAAATGACCAAAAAAAGGAAACAAAATTCCAAAATGCCCGCAGTGTAATTTTATTTGGCCCGCGAGGCAATACCAAATTATTATCTTATTATTGTACTATAAAAGCTGACCCGCCGGTATTATACGGCGCATTTACAGCGAATACTACAAATCCCACAATGCCCTGCTGTTGTTTTGGCGCATCAATCAGGACAGGACCCAGAAACGCTCCTCTGTGACAGTCGTCATGGCAACCTCAAGCTAGAGCTGTCTCCCAGCTACCCCTTCCCAAAAATGGCGAAAAGAAAGGCAGAATGTATTAACCTGTTGAAAAAGTTTATTTTGATATTTAAATCAGAAGGATGCAAATAGAAAAGAGGCATACGATTTTTTATTTAGTTTTTATTTAATAAATTAATGACACTGATATGTTTTTTATTTGAAATTTGATTTTGCATGTCTGCACTATTTAGTTATATATTGTATGTTTATAAGCGTTGCTGGTTCCATATTTAATGTTAAAGCAAAACATGTTTGGTATATATTAAAAGGTTTATTTGTTCAATGTTGGCCCGCGATTTTATTCAAGTTTTACATTTTGGCCCCCCTGTGTATTTGAGTTTGACACCCCTGTATTAGGTTCTTGGTGCATTTTATTTGCACCTCTATATCTTGATTTATTTAGTTTTTGTCCTGGGTACATTCACACAGAGCATAAAAAATACACAAACAGCTATTTATTATTTATTCATTTGTTCTTTTTTGGTGAACAAGTTCAATTTTACAGAGCTTTTGCACAGTAAATAATTACTAATAATTAGTGTATTTACTGTATTTCCATGTATTTGTGTGTTTCAGGACATCAGTAAGTGTCTGCTGGCGTTGGATCAGCTCAGTATGGTTTATGTGACGTCCAAACACGTTCAGAGACACAGCGAGCTCGTCGTCACGCTCAGAAAGGTAAAAAACATCACACGTCTGAAGGGGAGCTTATTGTTTTGTTTTGTATTTTCTATCTTTATTTTACTATTTTAACGTACTCATTAATTGGTGCCAAATGATGAAATTGCCTAGGAGGAGTTCGAAAAAGTAGGTTTGCGACATTTCACGAATTTGCGGGAAAAAAAACGGTAGGCGAAAATGGGCGTGGCTTATATCACGATATTCAGCACAACTCAGTGAACGCGTGGATATACATTTTTTGAATGTGTGATAAAGTATGTGGGAGTTATTAGCCAAAACGCGCTTTCCTTTATTATAGCGCCACCTAGTGGTGGAAATTCAGGATGACAATAGATTATAAAATGTTTCACCAGGTGTGACTTCATGAGTTTTGGGGTATGTTCAGGCAGTGAAAAATGCAATAATTTGGGACAAAGAATAAAAAAATAAAAAATAAAGAATCATTCGAAATACAATGGGGACCTCGCAGGTCGTTGCCTGCTCGGGCCCTAAAAATAATAATAATCATTCGAAATACAATAGGGACCTCGCAGGTCGTTGCCTGCTCGCGCCCTAAAAATAATCATTCCAAATACAATAGGGACCTCGCAGGTTGTTGCCTGCTCGGGCCCTAATAAAAATAAATAATCTTACGAAATACAATAGGGACCTCGCAGGTCGTTGCCTGCTCGGGCCCTAATGAAAAAAAATAAAATAATTCGAAATACAATAGGGACCTCGCAGGTCGTTGCCTGCTCGGGCCCTAAAAATAATAATCATTCCAAATACAATAGGGACCTCGCAGGTCGTTGCCTGCTCGGGCCCTAAAAAAAATAATAATCATTCGAAATACAATAGGGACCTCGCAGGTCGTTGCCTGCTCGGGCCCTAATAAGAAGTTAACTCTCTGCCTCCTTCATGTCTCCTCCTGTGACAGAATCTGATCAAAGTGTTTGTGTTTGTAGCTGCGGTGTTACCGTGCCAACCAGGCCATCATGGACAAGGCCTCCATGCTCTACAACCGCTTCAAGAACACCTACCTGGTGGGGGAGGGCGAGGAGGTGGTGAGCGCCACCTTCCTGCGCTCGCTGCTGGAGGAGAAGGAGAAGGAGGAGGCGCATCGGGCGGCACGCTGCGGGGAGCGCCTCCGCCGAGACGACGTGCTGCAGGAGGTGAAGAGACGCATCGGACAGGTGGAGGAGAGGAGGAGGACGGACGGAGAGAAGGAGAGGGAGGAGGAGCAGAGGGAGGAAACACAAGGTAAATGTATTCACATTAAACATCTTATTGTAATAAAATTGATCATTTTTTTCATTATTATTATATTTAATTAAATATTATAATTTAATTTTGCATTCATTATTATTATTAGTTGATTACTATATTATTCTATATTTATTTATTTAATGGAAAATTATAATAATAATAATAATTATTGTATTTAAATCAATTTACTTTTTTATTATTATTAATGAATAAACTGAATTATTTTTTTGAAGTAAAAATTTTTGTTTTATGAAAACTGTAAAACTTTTATTATCTTGAATGAATGAAAAAAAACATTCTAACTTCAGTATTTATTTTTAGTTATTCAATTTGTATCAATTGTTATTTATTGACCAATGATGTTTAATTTCATTGATGATAATAATAATGTATGATTATTTATTATTAGTTATTTATCGGCCAAAAATAATAATTATAATATTGTATTCAAAATAATTCACTTTTTATTATTATTATTATTATTATTATTATTGTTATTAACCAAATATTTTTGGGAAGTAATAATTTTTGTTTTATTATGTTAAAACTGTATAATATCAATTAATCTTTATAATCCTGAATGAACAAAACATTTTAACTCCACTATTTATTTTTTGTTATTACATTTTTATTGATTATTGTTAATGTATTGAAATTCATTGAAATTTTTTTAATTTTTTTATTTGACTTAAATTATAATTGATAAACAAATGGTTTTGGAATTTGTCTATTATGAGAATATATCTTTAAAAAAATTAATATAATTTTCTTTATCAATTAAAAACAAATAATTTCATATATATGTGATGTAAATAATTTAATATTTTTATTAATCATTTAAAAAAACAAAAAAAAAACTTTTTCTTCTGTCAATAAACTGATTTATTTAAGTAATTTATTTAATTGTTTTGTTGTCTCCCCCTCACAGCTGCAATGGACTGTCCCTAAAAGCTGCCTGGACTGAACCAACTCTAATCTGTGGGGGGGTTGGACCACAATCCCCCCCTCCTCCACACACACACACACACACACACACACACACACACACACTTGTATTTTACGTGTACAGCTCTTAAATATTTATTTCCTGTTATATAAAAGTGTTATTAGATGTGATAAACAGTGTTTTGCAGGTACAGTTAAAGAACCACAGCAGTGTTTTTCTCTTCCACTAATTTATTACGTTGCAGTAACCGGAGCATTAATTACACAATCAGTTCCTTAAAATGATCGGTAAATATCCGTAACATTGTTTTCTATATAATTTCAGTATACTGTACCTTTAAGAAGCCGCTTCCATCCACCTACCTCTGTAACTGTTGTAAAGGGTTTGTTTCATAAGGATCTATAGAATCTCCTCTGGTGTTTATTTTTTATTTTTAATCACTAAATGGTCTGAAAATAAAAGCTGACAAGTGTAATTAAAATTTAAAAACCTTCAGCATGTTTGTTCAGGGAGGGCAGGACGTGACACTTTTATTTTTACATTTTTAAAAATCTTTTTGTATTTTATTTTTTACATTTTAATGTCCATTAAACATTTGCAGCTGCTCTAAAGTTGAAGTTGAAGCATTAAAGAGAAGAGTTTTTTATAAAAGTTTTTACAGCGACATATTTTATTCTGTGCTTTATTGTGACGCAGTGAGATGTTTTTGTTTTTGTTTTTTAATTGTTTTTATTTTGTGCACTGGATGCAGATGTTTCTGACGTGCCTCTCTCTCTCTGTTGTATAAATATAATTTTTACAGTTTTACAAACCTGACATGTCGTCTCAGTCTGATTATTGCATTTAGATAAAACAGTGAATAATGATGTTTTCTTCACAAATTTGTAAATATTAAAAATTACAAATACATTTTTTTTCAGTCTCTTAAGTGGATAAGAACTTTAATATGTTAGAAGCTCTCATAATTTTTTAAAAAAGGAAATATTAATTGAGAAAAATACAATTCACAAGAAAAGTTAAACAGTTAAGACAGTTTTAATTTTTATTATTTGTTATAAAATAATTATGACTTTACAACTGTATTGCAAAATAGATTTTTTGTTGTTAGTTTGCCACTTAATTTAAAAACGAATCCTTTTTTTCTTAAGAAAAAAATAATGGTAATAAATTAAATAAATTTATAATAATAAAAGAAAAAAACGTATTCATGAAATCTTATTTTTCCTTAGATAATTACATTTTTAAAAATATTTAGTTTCTCTTCCTAAAATTACATGTTTAAAAAATCTTTTCTTAGAAAATTACGAGTTTCTTTACCCATAAAATGACATTACAATTTAAAAAACTATATACAATTTGATTTTGATGCTTTTCTTGAAAAATACAACTTTATTATCCATATAATAACTAGGAAACTTTACTTTTTACTTTTCCTAACATTTCTAAAAAATATGATCATTCCCAAAACTGATTCTTTTCTCGTAAGAAAAAAAGAACAGCCACAAAGAAAAGTGAGAAAATAACATTTTCTCTAAATATTTTGTTCTTAAAATGACAACTTTACTCCCCAAATTGATGAACATCAACTTATTTATTAATATAAATAAAGCTACTCAGCAAAAAGTCATTAAAATCAGCCTCAGCATCAAAACAATTTGATATAATATAAAATATATGATTCTGAAATGGGAACATTCTGCATAATGAGAACATTTATTTTGATAGAAATACTTTAATTAGAGTATTTTAACTTTACTTCAGTACAAGATTTTCTTCCACTGGAAATACTTCAGTGAAGTATGTGACATTTGTAGTATTACACTAAATATTGACCTTAAACACAGTTACTCTGACATACTCGAGTATCTCCACTTTGTTACTTATCCTCTGCTGCAGCTCGAAGGTAAGTCTGTAAAATAAATATGTAAATATTTACAATTTGCATTATAAAAATAAATTATTGCTTCCAAAAAATATTTTAATTCATGATAATTAAAAGTAAAATAAAAATATATATTTTCAATTAAAAAAACATAATTTGTATGTGTATTAATATATATATATATATTAATATGGCAAATGTGACCGGCTACTGCAAATGGCTATTGTGACCGGCTAATGTAACCAGCTACTGCAACTGGCTAATGTGACCCGCTACTGCGACTGGCTGCTGTGACCCGCTATTGTGACCGGCTACTGCGACTGGCTAATGTGACCCGCTACTGCGTCTGGCTAATGTGACCGCCTACTGCGACTGGCTAATGTGACCTGCTACTGCGACTGGCTAATGTGACCTGCTACTGCGACTGGCTAATGTGACCCGCTACTGCGTCTGGCTAATGTGACCGGCTTATGTGACCGGCTACTGCGACTGGCTAATGTGACCTGCTACTGCGACTGGCTAATGTGACCGGCTACTGCGACTGGCTAATGTGACCCGCTACTGCGTCTGGCTAATGTGACCGCCTACTGCGACTGGCTAATGTGACCCGCTACTGCGACTGGCTAATGTGACCTGCTACTGCGACTGGCTAATGTGACCCGCTACTGCGTCTGGCTAATGTGACCGGCTTATGTGACCGGCTACTGCGACTGGCTAATGTGACCTGCTACTGCGACTGGCTAATGTGACCGGCTACTGCGACTGGCTAATGTGACCCGCTACTGCGTCTGGCTAATGTGACCGCCTACTGCGACTGGCTAATGTGACCCGCTACTGCGACTGGCTAATGTGACCTGCTACTGCGACTGGCTAATGTGACCTGCTACTGCGACTGGCTAATGTGACCTGCTACTGCGACTGGCTAATGTGACCCGCTACTGCGACTGGCTAATGTGACCTGCTACTGCGACTGGCTAATGTGACCTGCTACTGCGACTGGCTAATGTGACCCGCTACTGCGACTGGCTAATGTGACCCGCTACTGCGACTGGCTAATGTGACCTGCTACTGCGACCGGCTAATGTGACCGGCTTATGTGACCGGCTACTGCGACTGGCTAATGTGACCGGCTATTGTGACTGGCCACTGCGACCAGCTACTGTGACCGGCTTTCTTAAATGTTTTTGTTCCGGGGTCATACGCCAGCGCGGGGGGTTGGAGGGTGGAGCATGCAGAGATTGGGCACATGCGTTATATAAATGATTTGTAATGTGTATTAATATATATATTAATATGGCTAATGTGACCGGCTACTGCAAATGGCTAATGTGACCGGCTACTGCAAATGGCTAATGTGACCGGCTACTGTGACTGGCTAATGTGACCGGCTACTGCGACTGGCTATTGTGACCGGCTACTGCGACTGGCTAATGTGACCGGCTACTGCGACCGGCTATTGTGACCGGCTACTGCGACTGGCTATTGTGACCGGCTAATGTGACTGGCTAATGTGACTGCCTAATGTGACCGGCTACTGCGACCGGCTATTGTGACCTGCTACTGCGACTGGCTAATGTGACCGACTACTGCGACCGGCTTATGTGACCGGCTAATGATACCTGCTAGTGTGACCGGCTAATGCTACCGGCTAATGCGACCGGCCACTGCGACCAGCCACTGCGACCAGCTACTGTGACCGGCTTTCTTAAACCTTTTTGTTCCTGGGTCATACGCCAGCATGGAGGGTTGGAGGGTGGAGCATGCAGGGATTGGGCACATGCGTTGTCTTGTCATACATGCTGGCAAAAATCCTATTCCAATCGCAATATTTGGGTGTCTTAATCGGAGTTGGAGAACCCCGACATTAGTTGGATTCCGCCTCACCTGCTTCGGGCCTCAGCCTTACCTTTATGGCAGAAGCGTTGCCGTCGCAGAAGTGGCAGTCGGCTGATGAAGCTGAGGTTCCTCTTCGTCCATTTCCCGGACAGGACTTGGATTATTCCCTCGTTTTGCTGCGCCCCGGCGCTTCCCATAGACGCCTGCCTGGTACCTGTCACCGGCTCATTCGAGGGACCCTGGCCCCACCGCCTCTGCCCCCTCCAGCTCTCTCAGCGCGGGATAAACCACCAGCTCCTGAGGACGCTGCCTCTGGCTCCCTGATCCACGGCATCAAAGCACGGCATCCCTTTTCATTGTTACGCCGATGACAGTCAGATATATGTGCCGCTGAAGAAAAAAGATGCTTTCTCCCTCACACCGCTCCTGTCATGTC
>NC_081533.1:32816777-32861777 GCF_030273125.1 Centropristis striata
TATTTAAATATATATATATATATCTGCTGAATAATTAAAAAGTTAAAGTTAAAAAAGTTTCTTTTTAAAAACATTTGCTGCCATTTTATACAATTTCTTTTAATATTTTTTTTACATTAAATTTAAAGTTTTACTGCAATTTCGTAGCAATATTATGCATTTTTTGTGTTGTTTTTTTTTTTTTTTACATATAATTCACTGTAATTTAACATTCAAGACCACTAAGCAATTTAATAATATTTTAAACAATAATATATATATATATATATATATATATATATATCTATATATATATATATATATATATATATATATATAAAATGTCCCTTTATATTAATTTACAGATTTCAACTTTTATTTGAAAATACAATAAAAACCCTGTACAATAATACAGCAAATTTCCTGTATAAATAAATACTTTTTAAATGTTATTTTCTTATACAGTGTAGTATTTTGAATGCAGCACTTTTACCGGATATAAACAGGTTATATAATAAAATAATTATGACATGGTATCTCATATGATAATGTAATATTAGATTAGATTATACTACTATTAACAATAATTAACCATAATAAATATATATATTTTATGGCATTTGCACTGTAAACTATAATGTTCTACAGTGTGTTTGGATCCAGTGAGCTGTGGTTGTTTCTCGGTCAGCTGATCGCTGTTTTATCTATATTCAGTGTGTAATCAGCGTTAAGTAAGGTGATACTTTCCCTGTGTGTGTGTGTGTGTGTGTGTGTGTGTGGGTTTATGTAAATGACAGCTCTGATTCTGACCACAGGCTGCCTGCTGCTCAGCACAAACAGGAAGCTGGATGAGAATTGTTTTCTAACACAATTGCTTTCACTCTGAATCACTCAGATCTGGATGAGTGAGCGAAGTGAAAACGTCTCCGTGGTCGGAGGTGAAACATGACGCACAGTGAGCCGTCAGGGTTAATTTGTAACCTTTATGTTTCCAGTAAAGCCTGATGCTCCACCCGGCTGCAGACTGGGAGTGGCCCAGTTTAACATTATCATGAGGTTCCAGGGAATCAGGATTTACATTAAGAGACAACTTGAACAGCTTCATAGACCAAAAAGGTCTGTGTTTCACAGGTTCTGTTGAGATTTTGGTATGTTTTGGGGTTTTAACCCTCTATGGCAGCTATTCTCAACCTTGGGGTCGGGACCCCAATTGGGGTCGTGAGATGATTTCTGGGGGTCGCCAAATCATTTTGGAAGTCAGCTCGGTCTCCACTGTGTTCAAGTGTTCATATGTTAATGTGTTTTTGGTCACTTAATGTCTTTTTTTGGTCATTTTGTGTCTTTTTTGGATCATTTTGTGTCTTTTTTTAGTCATTTTGTGGGTTTTTTTGGTTATTTTGTTTCTTTTTTGGGTCATTTTGTTTCTTTTTTGGGTCATTTTGTGTCTTTTTTTGGTCATTTTGTGTTTTTTTGGTCGTTTTGTGTCTTTTTTGATCTTTTTGTGGTCAATTTCTGGGTTTTTTTGGTTGTTTTGTGTCTTTTTTGATCATTTTGTTTCCTTTTTTTGGTCATTTTGTTTCTTTTTTTGGGTGATCTGAACTGTGTGTGTGACATTCTGTTCAGTGAGCGGGGGTCACGGACAACATGCATGTTAAATTGGGGGTCGCGACTCAAAAAGGTTGAGAACTACTGCTCTCAGGCAACATACCCATTTTTGGCCTGTCAAATTTCTACAATGCATCTTTTTGAGTGATGCGATACTTTAAAAAAGAGGGAAGAGTATAGGGAACCAATAGCAATGCTTTAATTTGTCACATGACCTCCAGGCGGCCATATTGAAACACTTCTTTGCAGACTTTTCCAAAGGAAACAGCTTTGCCATTTTGCGCCAAAATGGGATTTTCTTGGTTTTTAGCAGATGTCTAAGGGTTCTCTTTGGGGTCCTAATGAGGTATCAGGAAGTTGTGATATTGTAGATTAAAGCGTAGATTGCGGTGGGTTGATTGCAATTCTTAAGGCCAGTGAGTAAGAGTAAGTTCTCCACAAGGTTTAGAGGTCCCTAAAGCCCAGTTAAGATCACAGATTAATGATAAGACACGTTTAAACTTGCATAGAACCGGTCTACAATGCTTTGAAAACCAACTAGTTTAAAGGACTTTTTCAGGAGTTTTGGTTCTAGAGATGGTTCTATGAATTGAGGGGAACTGCAGAAGGGATTAGGGTCCTTTGAAGAGTTCACCAAATCCCTGCTGAAGTTTTAGTGATCTTTTCGTGATATCTTGGGGATTTCTACGTTTAATGGGTATTTAGGGTTCCTAGGTGCTTCAGGATGTTCTAGGAGCATAGGATTTAAATTTAGAGATGACTTGAACAGCTTCATAGACCCAAGATGTCTATGTTCCACAGGTTCTGTTGAGATTTCAGTGTGTTTGGGGTTTTAAGTGAGTTCTCTTAGAATCTGAGAAAGTTTCTTTGTTTTTAGCAGACGTCTAAGGGTTCTCTTTGGGGTCCTAATGAGGTATCAGGAAGTTGTGATAGATTAAGGCGTAGATTGCGGTGGGTTGATTGTAATTCTTAAGGCCAGTGAGTAAGAGTAAGTTCTCCTAAAGGTTCAGAGCTCCCTAAAGCCCAGTTAAGATCACAGATTAATGACAAGACAAGTTTAAACTTGCATAGAACCGCTCTGCAATGCTTTGAAAACCAACTAGTTTAAAGGACTTTTTCAGGAGTTTTGGTTCTAGAGATGGTTCCATGAATTGAGGGGAACTGCAGAAGGGATTAAGGTCCTTTGAAGGGTTCATCAAATCCCTACTTTTTTGAGTGTTAGGGATCTTTTGGAGTTATCTTGGGGATTTCTACTAACTTTTAATGGGTTCTTTAGGGTTCAGGAGGTTCTGGGAACATAAGCTTTCCATTTAGAGGCGACTTGAACGTCTTAATAGACCCAAGATGTCTGTGTTCCACAGGTTATATTGAGATTTCAGTGTGTTTGGGGGTTTTAAGTGAGTTCTCTTAGAATCTGAGAAAGTTTCTTGGTTTTTAGCAGACGTCTAAGGGTTCTCTTTGGGGTCCTAATGAGGTATCAGGAAGTTGTGATAGATTAAGGCGTAGATTGCGGTGGGTTGATTGTAATTCTTAAGGCCAGTGAGTAAGAGTAAGTTCTCCTAAAGGTTCAGAGCTCCCTAAAGCCCAGTTAAGATCACAGATTAATGACAAGACAAGTTAAAAATTGCATAGAACCGGTCTACAATTCTTTGAAAACCAACTAGTTTAAAGGACTTTTTCAGGAGTTTTGGTTCTAGAGATGGTTCTATGAATTGAGGGGAACTGCAGAAGGGAGTAAGGTCCTTTGAAGGGTTCACCAAATCCCTACTTTTTTGAGTGTTAGGCATCTTTTGGAGTTATCTTGGGGATTTCTACTAACTTTTAATGGGTTCTTTTGGGTTCCTAGGTGCTTCAGGATGTTCTAGGAGCATAGGATTTAAATTTAGAGATGGCTTGAACCGCTTCATAGACCCAAGAGGTCTGTGTTCCACAGCTTCTGTTGAGATTTCAGTGTGTTTTGGGGATTTAAGGTGAGTTCTTTTAGAATCTGAGAAAGCTTCTTGGTTTTTAGCAGATGTCTTAGGGTTCTCTTTGGGGTCCTAATGAGGTATCAGGAAGTTGTGATGGATTAAGGCGTAGATTGCGGTGGGTTGATTGTAATTCTTAAGGCCAGTGAGTAAGAGTAAGTTCTCCTAAAGGTTCAGAGCTCCCTAAAGCCCAGTTAAGATCACAGATTAATGATAAGACACGTTTAAACTTGCATAGAACCGGTCTGCAATGCTTTGAAAACCAACTTGCTTAAAAGACTTTTTCAGGAGTTTTGTTCTAGAGATGGTTCTATGATCCCTGCTGAAGTTTTAGTGATCTTTTGGAGTTATCTTGGGGATTTCTACTAACTTTTAATTGGTTCTTTAGGGTTCAGGAGGTTCTGGGAACATAAGCTTTCCATTTAGAGGCGACTTGAACATCTTCATAGACCCAAGCGGTCTGTGTTCCACTGGTTATATTGAGATTTCAGTGTGTTTGGGGTTTTAAGTGAGTTCTCTTAGAATCTGAGAAAGTTTCTTGGTTTTTAGCAGACGTCTAAGGGTTCTCTTTGGGGTCCTAATGAGGTATCAGGAAGTTGTGATAGATTAAGGCGTAGATTGCGGTGGGTTGATTGTAATTCTTAAGGCCAGTGAGTAAGAGTAAGTGCTCCACAAGGTTCAGAGCTCCCTAAAGCCCAGTTAAGATCACAGATTCATGACAAGACAAGTTTAAACTTGCATAGAACCGGTCTGCAATGCTTTGAAAACCAACTAGTTTAAAGGACTTTTTCAGGAGTTTTGGTTCTAGAGATGGTTCTATGAATTGAGGGGAACTGCAGAAGGGATTAAGATCCTTTGAAGGGTTCACCAAATCCCTACTTTTTTGAGTGTTAGGGATCTTTTGGAGTTATCTTGGGGATTTCTGCTAACTTTTAATGGGTTCTTTAGGGTTCCTAGGTGCTTCAAGATGTTCTAGGAGCATAGGATTTAAATTTAGAGATGACTTGAACAGCTTCATAGACCCAAGAGGTCTGTGTTCCACTGGTTCTGTTGAGATTTCAGTGTGTTTTGGGGATTTAAGGTGAGTTCTTTTAGAATCTGAGAAAGTTTCTTTGTTTTTAGCAGACGTCTGAGGGTTCTCTGTGGGGTCTTAAAGGGTCTTAAATGTCAGGAGGTTCTGTTAGATTTAGGCCTGAGATGTCTTTAAGGGGGTTAACTGAAATTAACCCATTGAAGCCTGGAAAGCAGATACTTCGTTTTGTAGTATTTGTATAAGCTCTCAAATACTTTTTGAATTTCATTTCTATCTGCTACAGAGGCTGAAAAATCTATTATTTAGTAGAAATGTTGACACTTCTGTTAAATTTCCAGATAAACTTCAGATTTTAGGGGCTTATTTTAAAATCACCCAGAGATTTTACAGGTGTTTCAGGCCTCAATGGGTTAAGGTGGATCTAGAAAGTCTTTTTAAAGGTTGTAGAAGTTAAAGGACTTTACATGGCGATTAAGGGTCTCAGTCCAGTCAGACGTTGTATATCTGAGCCCAGGCAGTTTTTCCAGGGGGCTGATGTGGTCCTGGTCCTGGTCCTGGTCCTGGTCCTGGTGCTGAGGCTGCCCTACGTCACACCTCACCAGTTCATCTCCTCATCTGAGCTCACAAACGCTCCTGTGTCAGCCTCCGATCTCACTCATCATATTACAGAGGAATTCAGCTGACTGAGGAATGTGGGACTCGCTGTGTTTATAGACGACTTAAACACAGTGGAGGGTTATCGGCCGGACTCGCTGCTCGGCAACAGCACAATAAATCACACAAACATATTAACCCAGTCTGGGAGACACAGTCAGCTGTTGAGAGCGTCCAGTCGAGGGTTTAACCTTCTTTATTTCTGTCCTGTCAGTCTGGGGCGTGAAGCTAATTCTGCTGTTGAGTCATTGTTTCTGATTAAACCCACCAGGTATGAACGGAATGTAAATGTTAATAACAGCCTGAGAACTCATATTTATCCTGCTGCTGGTCGGCCACTCACCTTCTGAACCCTGAGGATTACAGACCTTTACTTAAAGCAGGGGTGGGCAATTAATGTCCCCAAGGGGCCACATGACCAATACCACGAAGGTTGCAGGGGCCGGACCAAAACTCTGAACTAAATTCTGCTCAATATTAATGTAATCGCTTTATGAAATATAGTAAATTATCTGGTTTTGAGCTGCTACTTGATAAGAATACATGTTATGATGAGACTGTTAATGTGGAGTAAATCAAGTATAGCAGTAAAAAGTAGTAAATACTCCAATCACTGTATCACTTTTCAATTTATTTTAAACACAACTGTAAATGACCTTTTTCCTATTTATGTTTTTGTATTATAGCTTGTTTTTCATGTTTGTACATTTTTTAAGGTGTTTTACAATGTTGTGATGCTTTTATTTTTGAAAAGGTGCCGTCCAGTGTAAAACGGGTGCTTTAATTTTGAAAGGTAGTGACAGGAAATAACCGGTAGAACGGTTAAATTAAAAAACGAACGGTAAATAATAACGAGTGCGTCGTAATTCATATAAAGTTGATATAAAGTATGAAAAAGGCTTCTATAGTGGCTGACTGACAGGACACAAGGTTTGTTAAAGTTTATTTTATTCTGTCATATATATTAGTGGCTATATTTGTTGTCTTAACTATAGTAAAAGTGCTTGTTAGCTCTAGTGCTAATGCTAATGTTTGCTATTTTTTTTCAAAATAAAAGCACTGCGGTTATATTGATTTCTAATTTCTGGGTAACCTCACGCGGGCCGCCCAATGCCCAGGTCTGACTTAAAGACACTTATTCAGTATATAATGTCTCAATCGTTCTGTAAATCCACAGATGCAGAAATGAAACTGCGGCTCAGATTTACACATTTTACTGAAGCTGCAAAACTTTTTTTGAGAACAAAAAACATTGCAGTTTGTCAGCATTTTTCAGGTAGAGTTGGTTTCGGGAGGTATCAGGGTTCTTTAGAGAGATTTCTGCACGTTATCCAAGTTTTCTGTCCAGGTTCAATAGTTTTCTGGGCATGTTCCAGGATCCAACAAGTTGGTTTTGCTGTTTTTATTTAGATGCTATAGTAGATTCTTCAGGGTTCCTTAATGAAGTTTACTTTTTGACAAATTTTGACCATTTTTCTCTTCTTCTTTTTTTTCATTTAGTGAGCATTTTGGCTGTGTTACGGATTGAGGCATGAAATTTTGCAGGAACTTTTATTTCTAGTAAAGCTTTTATACTCCTACTCTGTTTATACTACTACTACTATAGGGAGTATATGGCACTACATTAAAAATACTAATGCAATCAAATCAATTTTGTTGCTAATCTTTGACATATCCATGACTCTGATCCGAGCCCCATACTATGTATTATATGGAAAATTATTCATTTTTTTGTGTTGGTGATTATTGGAAGACATTATGGAATCATTCAAATATATAAACTTGCATATAAAGGGTTAACATTCTGAAAAAGGTTGAATGTTTGGTAGTTTTGAACAAGTCTGAAGTTTTGTAAGAGATTTATTTTTTTTAAAAGCAGCTTTTGTGTGCATGGACGTTTTTTCCACAAAGTTGTCCAGAGGGGAGTAAATCTGAGGAAATATGCAATAGAGTCGCTTAATTCTAGTTCTCTGAAAGCTAAAGTTTGTGTGTGTCGGGGATATTTCCCAGATATTGACCGACACAATTTAATTGCATTCAACAGAGACGACTTATTGTGGTACAGGTGACAAGCTATACCATCAACTTAGGACGCTGTATGTTTCAAATAAAAACAGAATGCATCAAATTCAGAGTTCAGAGTGAAAAAATCAGGAGATATCCCAATTTCCTTTTGTAAAAACTGTGAATGGTGACATGGTGATATATTTATAAGTTTTAAAAATGACCCTATGTTTATTCTAAGGTCATGATTAGCTGCTGCAGTGAGAAAACCTTTCAGCTCCTGTTGTCAAAAGTATCGATACTCAAAAAAGTATCGATACTAAAATGTTGTATCCGGATACAATACTCATTTTAAAAAGAATCGATACCTAGCCAAGGAATGAACACTTAAGTTAAGTTATTGTTATTTTTTTATCAAGCTTGCCTAATATTGTGCACAGCATACAACCTCAAAATATTGTTCTAATTGTTGTTGTTTATTGTATTTATTTATTTTTTGCACTACCTCAGACCTGAAGCTCATTATCATAGTTGCAGTTTCTTTTTGCACAACTGTTTTTTATTATAAATATTTAACCTGTGGTTCTGTTCATTTTTACATGTTGCATTATTCTTGTTGATAAAAATATTTCTGTTAAATTTTGGGGTCTTTGTTTTTATCCTTGTGGTATCGAAAATGGTATCGAGTATCGAATATTTTCCTGAGTATCGGTGCCGAGTTGAAAATTTTAGTATCGTGACAACCCTAGTTGAGAGTAAACTTTATTATTTAAAAACCCACTGAAGCGTCTTAATATATATGACAATGCTGCAGTATTAAGCTCCAGGCAGTGAGTAAGGGACGATATGGTCCCTGCAGCGCTGAGAGCTGCTGTGTGAGCGTCTGATTGAGCAAAATGTGATTATTAAGGAAGCACAAGCAGACCACTGTATCTGCCTCTCAGCAGCAACACTCCCATCGCTTCCTATTTCTCCTGCAGGGTCAAAGGTCAAGGCTGCACCGCTGGCGTCAAGGAAACAGTGACACAGACTATGGTTTCACTGGATTGATTGGAGCTTATATGGCTCTTCATAGTATTTACCTTTCAGGGTTCCAGCAGGAATTGTTGAGGAGGTTCTGGGGAACATTTCGGAAGTAACAAGGGATGTTTGGAAGTCTTAAAATCAGTAAAAAAAAAAACAAGATTCTAGGAATAATTTGAGGGTTCTTGTGGATTGCTTTAATGTCTTTGAGGAGGTTCAGTGGGTCATTGAGGAGGGTTCTGGGATCTATATTGGGATTTGAAGTGTTATAGCACAGGTTCGAATGGTTTTGAAGGTCCTTTTAAGATCACTGAAGGGTTCAAACAGTTATTGAGGGTTTTCCATCTTTTTGTTAGGGTGTTCTGATCAATTTTGGGGTTTGTATAATGCAGTTTATTTCGGTTTTGAAGGCCCCCTTAACACCCATTTCGACCAGGGCCGATTCGGAGAGGATGTCTAATTTCAAACCAGTTCTTCTTGTTTCGACAGCCAAAGAACGGCTCTCTGCAGGAAAACTTGTCCTAGAGCAGCACCAACTCTTTCAACAGGTCATCACATGGAGTCCTTCAGGAGGTTTTCTAGGGTTTCTTCAATGGGAACCAAGAAGTTTGATGGGTCTTCCATAAATCTTTGAATATTTTGAGAGATTTCAATTGTTTTTTAGGGTTCTAAGTTGTTATTGACAACACTGAAGGGCCCCAGAGATCATTGAGGGGGGTTGATTCATTAAATCAGGTTTAGAGTCCTTCTGGTGGTTTTTAGATCTGGGGACATCAATGACTGGAGTCATTCAGGAGGTTCTGATGGTCTTATGGAACCTTCTTGAAGATTTGATGGGTTTGTAGAAAGTTTCTAGGGTTTCTTCAATGGGAACCAAGAAGTTTGATGGGTCTTCCATGAATCTTTGAATATTTTGAGAGATTTCAACAGGTCATTTAATGGCTATGGTGGGTCATAGAGTTGTTTTTTAAGGTTCTAAGTTGTTCTTGACATCACTGAAGGGCCCCAGAGGCCATTGAGGGAGGTTGTAGAGGTGTTTGTGGTTCCCATTGATCATTAAATCAGGTTTAGAGTCCTTCTGGTGGTTTTTAGATCTGGGGAGGACAGTGACTGGAGTCCTTCAGGAGGTTCTGATGGTCTTATAGAACCTTCTTGAAGTTTTGATGGGTTTGTAGAAAGTTTCTAGGGTTTCTTCAATGGGAACCAAGACGTTTGATGGGTCTTCCATAAATATTTGAATATTTTGAGAGATTTCAACAGGTCATTTAATGGCTATGGTGGGTCATAGAGTGTTTTTTTTAGGGTTCTAAGTTGTTCTTGACATCACTGAAGGGCCCCAGAGGCCATTGAGGGGGGTTGTAGAGGTGTTTGGGGTTCCCATTGATCATTAAATCAGGTTTAGAGTCCTTCTGGTGGTTTTTAGAGCTGGGGAGGACAGTGACTGGAGTCCTTCAGGAGGTTCTGATGGTCTTATGGAACCTTCTTGAAGTTTTGATGGGTTTGTAGAAAGTTTCTAGGGTTTCTTCAATGGGAACCAAGACGTTTGATGGGTCTTCCATAAATATTTGAATATTTTGAGAGTTTTCAACAGGTCATTTAATGGCTATGGTGGGTCATAGAGTGTTTTTTTTAGGGTTCTAAGTTGTTCTTGACATCACTGAAGGGCCCCAGAGGTCATTGAGGGGGGTTGTAGAGGTGTTTGGGGTTCCCATTGATCATTAAATCAGGTTTAGAGTCCTTCTGGTGGTTTTTAGAGCTGGGGAGGACAGTGACTGGAGTCCTTCAGGAGGTTCTGATGGTCTTATGGAACCTTCTTGAAGTTTTGATGGGTTTGTAGAAAGTTTCTAGGGTTTCTTCAATGGGAACCAAGACGTTTGATGGGTCTTCCATAAATATTTGAATATTTTGAGAGTTTTCAACAGGTCATTTAATGGCTATGGTGGGTCATAGAGTGTTTTTTTAGGGTTCTAAGTTGTTCTTGACATCACTGAAGGGCCCCAGAGGTCATTGAGGGGGGTTGTAGAGGTGTTTGGGGTTCCCATTGATCATTAAATCGGGTTTAGAGTCCTTCTGGTGGTTTTTAGATCTGGGGAGATCAGTGACTGGAGTCCTTCAGGAGGTTCTGATGGTTTTATGGAACCTTCTTGGAGATTTGATGGGTTTGTAGAAAGTTTCTAGGGTTTCTTCAATGGGAACCAAGAAGTTTGATGGGTCTTCCATAAATATTTGAATATTTTGAGAGTTTTCAACAGGTCATTAAATGGCTATGGTGGGTCATAGAGTTCTTTTTTTAGGGTTCTAAGTTGTTCTTGACATCACTGAAGGGCCCCAGAGGTCATTGAGGGGGGTTGTAGAGGTGTTTGGGGTTCCCATTGATCAGTAAATCAGGTTTAGAGTCCTTCTGGTGGTTTTTAGAGCTGAGGAGATCAGAGACTGGAGTCCTTCAGGAGGTTCTGATGGTCTGAGGAGCTTCCAGTGCCTCTGAAAGTAGATTTGTTGCCTCTGAGAGAGTTTTTAGCGGACATTGAGGGCGTTCTCGGGGCTCTTTGGGAGTTTCTGAGCTTCCTTGAGAGTTGTTGGGTTGTTTTTAGTGAGTCTGCTTGGTAACAGGACACAGTGTCTAGGTCTTGACTAATTGATTAGAAAGCTGCTGCTGTCACAAGAGAAGCTTCTCTGACATTGACCTCCACTTGTGTGTAATATCATACAGCCGTGTAGCTTTTGCTTCTTTCCACATCCCCTGTTTTCACCCAACTGTCCACTGAAAAACACGAAATCTGAAAAAAATCTTCTTTTTTATCAGGTCAAATAAGTACTTAGTCAAGTCAAGTCAAGTCAACGTTTATTTATAGACATTTAAAAACAACTTCAGTTGACCAAAGTACTGTACAGTTATTAAAATAGAATAAATCATACACAAATAGGTATAAATAAAGACAATGAAAACAATAAAATACTAAAAACAGTAAAACAATAAAATAAAATAGAATAAAATAGTAATAAAAGCTCAATCCAAAACAGAGTTAGAGATTAAAAAAGACAAATAAAAGGGTAAAAAAGAAACAGAGTTAGAGATTAAAAAAAAGACAAATAAAAGGGTAAAAAAGTAAATAAGAAACAGAGTTAGAGATAAAAAAAAGACAAATAAAAGGGTAAAAAAGTAAAAAAGAAACAGAATTAGAGATAAAAAAAGACAAATAAAAGGGTAAAAAAGTAAAAAAGAAACAGAGTTAGAGATAAAAAAAGACAAATAAAAGGGTAAAAAAGAAACAGAGTTAGAGATTAAAAAAAGACAAATAAAAGGGTAAAAAAGAAACAGAGTTAGAGATAAAAAAAGACAAATAAAAGGGTAAAAAAGAAACAGAGTTAGAGATTAAAAAAAAGACAAATAAAAGGGTAAAAAAGTAAAAAAGAAACAGAGTTAGAGATAAAAAAAGACAAATAAAAGGGTAAAAAAGAAACAGAGTTAGAGATTAAAAAAAGACAAATAAAAGGGTAAAAAAGTAAAAAAGAAACAGAGTTAGAGATTAAAAAAAAGACAAATAAAAGGGTAAAAAAGAATCAGAGTTAGAGATTAAAAAAAAGACAAATAAAAGGGTAAGAAAGAAAGTCAAGGATTCTTGCCTAGCTGGGACTTAGGAGATACATGGACCTCAAACAAAACTAAATTAGTGCTTTTACTGAAGTAAATCCTTATTTTATTAGTTTTTTATTTATCATGATCCTGTTTAAAAGCTGCTCTCGGCGCTCCCGGCTGCAAATCACCACCTGTCCATTCACCTCTAACAGCCTATTGTGTTATGAATTAATGTGCTGAACTGGCTGGTTAAACTGCATTCTGCATCTATAATAACTCACACACACACACACACACACACACACACAGACAGCAGGAGTTCATGGCGTTTGTGTGCAGAAAGCTGTGAAAACTGACAAAACCACCTACAGAGTGTGAGTTGGTGTCAGAGAGAGCATCTGTCTGAACGGAGAGAGAGAGAGAGAGAGATGAAAGTGTGAAAAAGAGGAGTGAGAGTAGCGAGCGTCTGTTTCGATTCACACAGATTTTTATTTTTTCTGGCCTGAAGCCTTCCTCCCGCACACCTCGCCTGCTCCTTTTCCAAACATATTTCTTTTTTAGCGACTTCTATTTCTCGCCCTTAAAGAGGCCCTGACTCTACAATTAGTCAAAAGTTCAACTTCTGCACCCCAACGAGACATTTCAAGGTTTTTTTGACGTTCTTTTTACATTCTCCTCTCTGTGTACAATAAATTTGTATATACAATCTTATATACAATCAAGTTTCAAGTTTATTTGTATAGCACAATTCAACACAGGGTAATTCAAAGTGCTTTACATACACATTAAAACAGCAAAAACAGTCATTTAAAACAGGGAAATAGAAATAAAAATATATACAATAAATCTATTAATCTATAAAGTCCTGCAGCTCTGTGGAATCATCACAATCAGAACAACTTAAACATGTCTTTGTTCAGAATAGCACAGTTAGAATGACAGAAATCAGGAAAAAAAGAAGACAAGTTGAATTTCTCTGATTATTTAAAAAAAAAATTGGAATAAAACACGTTTCCAAGTACCCACAAGTGTCACAAATGTCATGAAAAAGGTTTGTTTCACATATACTACATATTGAAGAAAAACCACCACAAAATTACTAAAAGAAAAGCCCTAAAAACAATTAAAAAAAACACAAAATGACCAAAAAAGACACAAATTACCCCAAAAGGACACACAAATACTAAAAAAGACACAAAACTACCAAAAAAGACACATAAAAAGTATAAAATGACCAATGTTCTCCACATGTTTCCAGCCTCTCCTGTCCTCTCCTCTCTGCTCTGTGTAAACAGCCTCTCCTGTCCTCTCCTCTCTGCTCTGTGTAAACAGCCTCTCCTGTCCTCTCCTCTCTGCTCTGTGTAAACAGCCTCTCCTGTCCTCTCCTCTCTGCTCTGTGTAAACAGCCTCTCCTGTCCTCTCCTCTCAGCTCTGTGTAAACCGCCTCTCCTGTCCTCTCCTCTCAGCTCTGTGTAAACAGCCTCTCCTGTCACTATAGAGATGTGTATTTCAGATCATGCTGATATAAATTGTAAGTAACAGAAATAACTCCAACAGATAAATACACAACAGCATCGTCTGCATACAGCCAAACAAAACCTGCTGCATGACACAATTCTGCTCATTTATTATTTATTTATTAAAGTTTTGGTTACTTTTTATAACAGAAACTTTTGTAACTGATGATCTGTTCAAGGACTGTCGGAAAGTTCGAACTCTGGCGATAATTTTTCTGTTCTACAAAAAATGGTCGATTTTGGGAGATTTTTCTAACAAAACATACTTTTCACGAGATGAAAATGCAAAAGTAGATGATAATTTCCTCCACAATTTATCAGTAATTTTTTTTAAACTCAATTTGTTTGACCAGAAGTCAAAACAATGACATAAGCAGAGAAAACGTTATGTAAATGTTTCGTATTGATCAGGAACTTGACCAACAGAATGGTTATTGATCGTCTTTCTGTCAGTCATGTAGCTTTATATTACCCGTATAGATCTTTCCATAGAAACTCCTCCATTTTCCTCTAAAGCCGTTTTATTTCAGCACAGTAACGGGGGCGGCGTTTCAGAAATAGCTCCTCTGTTGTGGAGGACGGCAACAAGCATATTTGTTTTCTTGGAAGCTGAGTAGCTCGGGGGGAAATAACCTAAACAGACAACAGATCATTCTGACAGATCAGTCTGGAACATGTTGAGGCTTCTGAGACGTTTTGTTTATGAATTATTATCATGTTTAAATGTCTGAATGTCTCTGTGGAGCAGATTGTTCAGTGGACAGAGAGGAACGGGTCACAGTGCTGCAGCCGCTACAGTCAGCAGCCTGCAGGCTCACTGTGTGTGTGTGAGTGTGTGTGTGTGAGTGTGTGTGTGTGTGTGTGTGTGTGTGTGTGAGTGACTGCAGCTGCACGCTATTATGTAAGAAGTCACTGGGATTCTATTATTAGCTGCTGCTGAGGCTCCAGAGACTGTGTGTGTGTGTGTGTGTGTGTGTGTGTGTGTGTGTGTGTGTGTGTGTGTGTGTGTGTGAAATTAATGCTGCTACTTTCAAGTTCACATGTTGGTGCAAAAATAGAAACTGTGTTGGCTCATAGTGTGTGTGTGTGTGTGTGTGTGTGTTAGGGTTGTGTCTTTTTTGGTAATATTGTGTCTTTTGTTCTTTTTGTGACTTTTTGGTGATTTTGTGTCTTTTTTTGAGAATTTTGTGTTCTTTTTGTGTCATTTTTGGTCATTTTGTGTCTTCTTTATCATTTTTTATGTCTTTTTTTTGTCATTTTGTGTCTTGTTTTTAGTCATTTTGTTTCTCTTTTGGTTTTGTGTGTGTGTGTGTGTGTGTGTGTGTGTGTGTGTGTGTGTATGTGTGAAATGAATGCTGCTACTTTCAAGTTCTCATGTTGGCGTAAAAATAGAAGCTGTGTTGACTCATAGTGTGTGTGTGTGTGTGTGTGTGTGTGTGTTAGGGTTGTGTCTTTTTTGGTAATTTTGTATCTTCTGTGTTCTTTTTGTGTAATTTTTGGTCATTTTGTGTCATTTTTGGTCATTTTGTGTCTTCTTTATCATTTTGTGTCTTGTTTTTAGTCATTTTGTTTCTCTTTTGGTCAATTTTAGGATTGGCTAACTTGTATGAATATAGTGGAGATACTGGTCATGAAACTACAAGGTGTTACTCCACAAAAAGAGTCATATTTAAAACAAATATTGTGTGTGTGTGCTGGACCTCCTTGAACAAACAGTGTGACCTGTAGCAGAGCTGCTGAAATCAGATAAAATGTGTCTGCAGCTCCTCCAACGTTTCTCAATAACTGCTTCAACTTGTTTCTTTAATCAGAACAAATAAAACGACTTTAGACCTTCAAATTACATGCAATGCTGACGCTAAAATCCAGTTTTGTATTTCTAAAAGCAGCAACCCTACCGGCTGCAGGACATTAAAAGGGTCACTGTTGTTTTATTGACTTTGTGCTCTGTCAGCACTTCTCTAAGGTTAGTTCCTGGTTAGGCTCTAAACGACAGTTTAAAGAGGAAATACATGATGTAATTGTTGTTTTTTTGTCATTTCATGTTTCATGTTAATCATTTTACACCTTTTCTTGGCCTTTTAAAATCTTTTATTGGTAATTTTGTGCCTTTTTTTGGCTTTTTTTTTTTTCATTTTCCTGGATATGTTCATCTGTAAAATAACTTACTATTAAGCCAGGCTGTTTTTTTGTTTTGTTTTGTTTTTTTTACAATTTTTTACAGTGTTTATGTGATTGAGTGAAGATATGTGATTATATTATTATTATTATTATTATTATTATATTATTGATATATCTGATTCTAACCAGAATGTTTTTCTGTGGTTTTTAGGAATGCTTTGAAGATGCCTACGACAGGATACCTGCGTGAGTACACACACACACACCCACACACACACACACACACTCACTTATGCTTGTCTGGTGTCTGTGTCTGTGTTATAGAAACTGAGCCACTTCCTGTCGACTTCCTGTCGGCTTCCTGTCAACTTCCTGTGCTGATCTGTGTGTGTGTGTGTGTGTGTGTGTGTGTGTGTGTTTGTTTGTGTGTGTGTGTGTGTGTGTGTGTGTGTGTGTGTGTGCAGGGCCTGTCAGATGGACCTGCAGACAGCCATCCAGGAGACTCAGTGTGCTCTGAATCTGGTCCTCAACAACAAGTTCTCTGAAGCCCTGGACCTCCTCAAACCATGGTAACCACGGCAACAAGTCTGTGTGTGTGTGTGTGTGTGTGTGTGTGTGTGTGTGTGTGTGTGTGTTTGCATTGTGCCAAACACACAGTGCAGTGTGTTGTGGTGTATTTGTGAGTGAAATGTATATTTTGGTCAAAGAGAGCCAGAAAAACTGCTGATATTCCTGCAACAAAGTATAATTCTGTCTGTGTGTGTGTGTGTGTGTGTGTGTGTGTGTGTTTGTCTTCATATAGTTGTGAGGACCAACCCATGGCAGAATACCAACATTGTGAGGACATTTGTAGTTGTGAGGACATTTTTTCCAGTCCTCACAAAGAAAATGCTAGGATAGCCTCTAAAGGCCTTAATTAATCATCTGTATGAATTTCAGGGAAGGTCCTAACAGAGATGGTAAACCCTGAAATGTGTGTGTTGGGCTAGGGGAAGTGGTGGTCCTCACAACTACACAAAGACATGTATGTGTGTGTGTGTGTGTGTGTGTGTGTGTGAGTGAGATTGCTTCAAGGTTTGAATTGAAGTTTTAGTATTTTTGCAAATTCCACAATGATAGAACTGGCTTCTTAGAAAAGTATCTACTTTTAATTGTAGGTCCCCATTAGTCACCAAATAATCTGTGTGAAATATGCTAATTCATGTAAATGATGTACCCTGAAAGCATGTTTTTCCGGATGTCCCCATAAAGCCTGATAAAAACATCACTTCATCATTTCAGAGGTTTGAAGGCGTGTATAGGCTGACTAAGCTACGGCAAGTTTACAGATTTTTTTCCAGCTCTCTACAGCCTCTAGTAAGGATGGTCCCCACAAGGGATGATTAAAACTGGAGTCCCCACGATGTATGAAAACCAGTATATGTGTGTGTGTGTGTGATTGCTTCAAGGTTTGAATTGAAGTTTTAGTATTTTTGCAAATTCCACAATGATAGAATTGGCTTCTTAGAAACGTATCTAATTTTAATTGTAGGTCCCCATTAGTCACCAAATAATATGTGTGAAATATGCTAATTCATGTAAATGATGTACCCTGAAAGCATGTTTACTGGTTTTTCCGGATGTCCCAATAAAGCCTGATAAAAACATCACTTCATCATTTCAGATTTCAGGTTTGAAGGCGTGTATAGGCTAACTAAGCTACGGCAAGTTTACTCATTTTTTTCCAGCTCTCTACAGCCTCTAGAAAGGATGGTCCCCACAAGTGATGATTAAAACTGGAGTCCCCACGATGTATGAAAACCAGTATGTGTGTGTGTGTGTGTGTGTGTGTGTGTGTGTGTGTGTGTGTGTGTGTGTGTGTTTGCATTGTGCCAAACACACAGTGCAGTGTGTTGTGGTGTATTTGTGAGTGAAATGTATATTTTGGTCAAAGAGAGCCAGAAAAAATGCTGATATTCCTGCAACAAAGTGTAATTCTGTGTGTGTGTGTGTGTGTGTGTGTGTGTGTGTGTGTGCAGGTGGAGGGACAGTATGTACCATGCGCTGGGGTACAGCAGCATCCTGGTGATGCAGGCCACCATGACCTTCGAGCACCGAGACATCCAGACGGCCATGGCCACCATCAAGGAGGCTCTGCAGACCTGCCAGAGGTCAGAATACAGGATTTATGTTTAGTTTATCACCAAATACCTGCAGAATTTTATATGAAGATGATAAAGATTATAGCTGTTAAACATCAGCATGTTAGCATTGAGCTCAAAGCACCACTGTGTTGCAGAAAATGACATATTTTGCTAAAAAAAAAATGACCAAAAGACACATGATGACTAAAATAAGACAAAAAATGACTCAAAAAAAGGCACAAAAAAGACAGAAAAATGACTAAAAAAAGACACAAAATGACTAAAAAAAGACACAAAATGACCAAAAAGGAAACAAAATGACCAAAAAAGACACAAAATGACTAAAAAAAGACACACAATGACTTAAAAAAAGACACAAAATTACTAAAAAAATCACACAAAATGACCAAAAAAGACAAAATTACTAAAAAAAGACACAAAAGACCCTAAAAAGACACATAAAAAAGACACAAAATGACCAAAAAAGACACAAAATTACGAAAAAAGGACTCAAAATGGCTAAAAAAGACACAAAATGACTAAAAAAGGACATAGAATAACCAAAAAAGACACAAAATTACTAAAAAAGACACAAAATGACTGAAAAAATACACAAAATGGCTAAAAGAGACAAAATGACCAAAAGAGACACAAAATGACCAAAAAGGAAACAAAATGACAAAAAAAGACACAAAATGACTAAAACAGACACACAATGACTTAAAAAAAGACACAAAACTACTAAAAAAATCACACAAAATGACCAAAAAAGACAAAATTACTAAAAAACATACACCAAAAGACCCTAAAAAGACACATAAAAAAGACACAAAATGACCAAAAAAGACACAAAATTACGAAAAAAGGACTCAAAATTTTAAGAAAGACACAAAATGACTAAAAAAGGACATAGAATAACCAAAAAAGACACAAAATTACTAAAAAAGACACAAAATGACTTAAAAAAAGACACAAAATGACCAAAAAAGACACAAAATTATGAAAAAATTACACAAAATGTTAAAAAAGACACAAAATGGCTAAAAAAGACACAAAATGACTAAAAAAGGACATAGAATAACCAAAAAAGACACAAAATTACTAAAAAAGACACAAAATTACTAAAACAAGAAACAAAAAAGACACAAAATTACTAAAAAAAACACAAAATGACCAAAAGAGACACAAAATGACCCTAAAAAGACACAAAATTACTAAAAAAAGACACAAAATTACCAAAAAAGACACAAAATAACCAAAAAAAAGACAAAAGATGTTCAAAAAGACACAAAATGACCAAAAAATTATGAACACAAAATGATGTGCAACTGTTTCATCAGTTCTTGGCACTGAAGATGTTATGAAACAGTTACATTTAAAGGGATAGTTCTGGATTTTTGACATTAAGTTGTTTGAAATCTGATCGTAGAATAGATGGTTCCAATCAGCCGACAGAGTGATGTTCAGCATAGTATCTCCATATTTTGCGTTGCAATATAATATCGATTCATGGCTGCCAAGTATCGATATTTAGTGTTACGTATTTTCGCCGTTTTTGTGTTTTGTGTCTTTTTTAGTCATTTTGTGTCTTTTTTCTGTCATTATGGTTTTTTTTAGCCATTTTGTTTCTTGTTTTTGGTCATTTTGTGTCTCTTTAGGTCATTTTGTGGGTTTTTTCTTTGGTCGTTGTGTGTCTTTTTGTTCATTTTTGGGATTGGCTAACTTTTATGAATATAGTGGAGATACTGATGTCCAAAATACTGAACCATCCCTTTAACTGTTCATCATTTTCTGATGAAAAAGTGTTCAATCTTCCTCTTAACTTTTGTCTCTTTTTTCCATTTTGCAATAAAATACCTGTTATATATGTTATATATACTTGTAGTTGCAGTTTACATGGAATTCATATCAGCAGTAATGATCATTTAATTTGACATTTATTACATATCAGAAGAACTCTTATTTACAACTAATTTTTATCATGCAATCGACTTAAATACTGTATCACAGGAATTCAACTAGTGCTTTTTCTTTGTTATGATTCTTTGTGTATTTATTTTTATTGTTTTCATAACAGAAAAATATATACAAATTATGTATACAAATTAGAGATAAATGGTGGAGCTACACAGAACAATATGTTTTGGTTTTTTTGACAGAGTTTTTGACATTAGACAAACAAAACAAGGGTATAACATGAATGGCACAGCAATAGAATAACACTAATTCAGTTTTTAGACATTAAATCAAGAAAAGGTTGCCATATTTTAAAAAAGATATCCTCTTTAGTAGATATGATGTACCTGATTTTCTCCAAGTGTAATACATCTCCCAGCTCTCTCAACCACATTTTTGTTATGATTCTTGTCTTTATAACTGTGTTATTATTAAATTCTGCAGGTTCAGGAAGAAGAACTCTGTGGTGGGATCTCTGTCTAGTCTCATCAGCAAACAGTCCAACCTGCAGGAAGGTACATGTCCCGCCCCCACACACCGTTTGATTGACAGCTGAGGTCTGCAGCTCAGAAAACTTCAAATCAGAAGCAGCATGAAGTCACTGTGTGTGTGTGTGTGTGTGTGTGTGTGTGTGTTGCAGAGGAGATGCATGCAGAGATCTGCTACGCTGAGTGTCTGCTGCAGAAAGCCACGCTGACCTTCGTGCAGGTGAGCGCTGCTGTCTGTCTGACTGACTGAGCTGGTTTCAGCTTCTCACTTCCCACTCACACAGTTCACACTTCCACTCACAGGCCACAGTTGTAGAGTTTGAAATACATTATCACTCGTTTCACAAGCAGGTTAATGATGCACAGAAACCTGTTGCAGGATATTGTGGCAATAAAGAGTTAATGCATGATCTTTATCAGTACGACGGCAGCAGTTCAGGATCTTTGGGGTATTTTTTTTTTTTTATAGTTTTGAGTAATATTTTGTCTTTTTTTGAGTAATTGTGTGTCTTTTTTTAGTCATTTTGTGTTTTGGTCATTTTGTGTCTTTTTTAGTCATTTTGTAAATTTTTTGGTCATTTTGTGTTTTGGTCATTTTGTGTCTTTTTAGTCATTTTGTGTATTTTTTGGTCATTTTGTGTCTTTTTAGATCATTTAGTATCTTTTTTGATCAATTAGTGTCTTTTTTGAGTAATATTGTGTCTTTTTTTAAGTAATATTGTGTCTTTTTTTAAGTAATTGTGTGTCTTTTTTTAGTCATTTTGTGTCTTTTTAGTCATTTTGTGTCTTTTTTGGTCATTTTGTGTCTTTTTAGTCATTTTGTGTCTTTTTTGGTCATTGTGTGTTTTTTTTTTTTGTCTTTTTGGTAATTTTGGTAATTTTGTGTCTTTTTAGTCATTTTGTGTATTTTTTGGTAATTTTGTGTATTTTTTGGTAATTTTGTGTCTTTTTTGATCATTTAGTATCTTTTTTGATCATTTTGTGGTCATTTTGTGTCTTTCTTTGGTTAATTTTTTGTCTTTTTTCAATCATTGTGTGTATTTTTTGGTAATTCAGCGTCTGACTGACTGAGCTCATGGTTTCAGCTTCTCACTTCCCACTCAGACACTTCACACTTCCACTCACAGGCCACAGTTGTAGAGTTTGAAATACATTTATCACTCGTTTCACAAGCAGGTTCATGATGCACAGAAACCTGTTGCAGGATATTGTGGCAATAAAGAGTTAATACATGATCTTTATCAGTACGACGGCAGCAGTTCAGGATCTTTGGGGGATTTTTTTTATAATTGTGAGTAATATTGTGTCTTTTTTTAAAGTAATTGTGTGTCTTTTTTTCTGTCATCTTGTGTCTTTTTTGGTCATTTTGTGTCTTTTTTGGTCATTTTGTGTCTTTTTAGTCATTTTGTGTCTTTTTTTTGGTCATTTTGTGTATTTTTTGGTCATTTTGTGTTTTGGTCATTTTGTGTTTTGGTCATTTTGTGTCTTTTTAGTCATTTTGTGTCTTTTTAGTCATTTTGTGTCTTTTTTGGTCATTTTGTGTCTTTTTAGTCATTTTGTGTCTTTTTTTGGTCATTTTGTGTCTTTTTTGGTCATTTTGTGTCTTTTTAGTCATTTTTTGTCTTTTTTGGTTATTTTGTGTCTTTTTAGTCATTTTTTGTCTTTTTTGGTCATTTTGTGTCTTTTTAGTCATTTTGTGTATTTTTTGGTCATTTTGTGTTTTGGTCATTTTGTGTCTTTTTAGTCATTTTGTGTCTTTTTGGGTCATTTTGTGTCTGTTTAGTCATTTTGTGTCTTTTTTTGGTCATTTTGTGTTTTGGTCATTTTGTGTCTTTTTTGGTCATTTTGTGTTTTGGTCATTTTGCGTCTTTTTAGTCATTTTGTGTCTTTTTAGGTCATTTTGTGTCTTTTTAGTCATTTTGTGTATTTTTTGGTCATTTTGTGTTTTGGTCATTTTGTGTCTTTTTAGTCATTTTGTGTCTTTTTGGTCATTTTAGTCATTTTGTGTCTTTTTTGGTCATTTTGTGTTTTGGTCATTTTGTGTCTTTTTAGTCATTTTGTGTCTTTTTTGGTCATTTTGTGTCTTTTTGGTCATTTTAGTCATTTTGTGTCTTTTTAGTCATTTTGTGTATTTTTTGGTCATTTTGTGTCTTTTTAGAGTAAAATCGTGTCTTTTTTTAGTCATTTTGTGTCTTTTTTTAGTAGTTTTATGTCTTTTTTTAGTCATTTTATGTCTTTTTTGGTCATGTTGTGTCTTGGTAATTTTGTGTCTTTTTGGTAATTTTGGTAATTTTGTGTCTTTTTAGTCATTTTGTGTATTTTTGGTCATTTTGTGTCTTTTTGTGTCTTTTTTGGTTATTGTGTGTCTTTTTTAGTTATTGTGTATCTTTTTGGCCATTTTGTGTCTTTCTTTGGTTATTTTTTTTGTCTTTTTTAATCATTGAGTGTATTTTTTAGTAATTTTGTTTCTTTCTTTGGTATTTTTTTTTGCCTTTTTTAGTCATTCTGTGTCTTTTTTGGTCATTTTGTGTCTTTTTTTAATGTATATTATATATTATGGATATTCTTGCAAAAATACCCAAACACACTAACTGTCATTGGTTATTCATAAAGTACTTAATACAGACATAATTTGGTATTTAACAAATAATAATGAAACAGCAAATCCGGCAAAACAAGATAACCAGGCTGATGAGGCTTTCAGCTGATTAAATAAATGTAATTGAATCCCTTTTTCTCTCTTTCTCTCTTCCAGGATGAGAACATGATCAGTTTCATCAAAGGAGGCATCAAGATCCGAACAAGCTACCAAATCTATAAGTGAGTTTCAACTAGAGGTGGTGGGAAAATCGATACATCATAGTATCGTGATATTTTGGGCGGCCATATTAAATCGACTCATGGCCACCAAGTATCAATACTTAGCGTTACACATTTTCCCAGTTTTTGTCTTTTTTGGTCATTTTGTGTCTTTTTGGGTCATTTTGTGCCTTTTGTAGTCATTTTGTGTGTTTTTTTAGTTATTTTGTGTCTTTTTGGTCAATTTTAGGATTGGCTCACTTTTAGGAAAATACTGGAGATATTGGTATCATATAAAACTAGAAGATCTAAGGAATCTATATGTGCGTCAGGATATCGTGTCGGGAAGTTGTTGAAAAATGCTGCAAAGTTTGGCTTTTTTTACTCGGAGCAGTAAAGCTTGTTGTTTGTGAAGGTTTGATAAAATGCTGCAGTTGTTGTCTTCCATACATGTTTGATATCAGCTAAGTTCAGTTTGACTGAACACTTCAGTCTGTGGGTTTGACTCTCATTATGGAGAAATAGAAAGACTAAAGTGAGATGAATACACTGAGAATTTTCTCTTATCGGACAAAACAATTCTTGACAGAATTTAATTTTGTGGACACAAAATGCATTTACAGTTAAATCACAATATATTGTATTGCAATACTCAACATATCGCAAAATGCTTAAAATCACAATAATATCTCATGGTGACACAAGTATTGGGATAATATCGTATCGTGACTCAAGTATCGGGATAAAATCATATCGTGACTCAAGTATTGGGGAAAATATCATATCTAGACTCAAGTATCGGGAAAATATTGTATTGTGACTCAAGTAGCAGGATAAAATTGTATAGTGACTCAAGTATCGCGATAAAATCGTATCCTGACTCACGTATCAGGATAATATTGTATTGTGACTCAAGTATCGGGATAAAATCGTATTTTGTCTCAAGTTTTGGGGTAATGTTGTAGAGTGACTCAAGTATCGGGATAAAATCGTATCGTGACTCAAGTATTGGGAAAATATCATATCTAGACTCAAGTATCGGGAAAATATTGTATTGTGACTCAAGTATCGCGATAAAATCGTATGCTGGGGCTGAGACGCTGATTCACACCTCTCCCATGCACTTAATTAAAAGGTCACAGTGTTTAAACATGCCTGGATGTATAAATAAGATCTGGATACTGTCGTTTCCTGACCGTGACGTTACATTTCTTGCTGTCCAACAGGGATTGTCAGAACGTGCTGAATGTCACTCAGGACCTGGCGGGCCAGTCCGATCCGTTCAGACAGTTTGAGGGCGGAGTCAAGCTGGGCATCGGCTCCTTCAACCTGGTGGGTTTTCACTGTTTGAGGCAGTTTTTGAGGGTGAAAACTCCCTTTTTGTTATTTTTGTCTGACAATATTAGGGGTATGTCATCAGCATATTGCCGAATGTGAGATTTAGATAGATTACAGTGTGTACACCTTTTTATTGATTGAAACTGTCTTGATTTAATAATGATTTGAGAGTATTTCTGTCTCCTCTCAGATGCTGTCTCTCCTCCCTCAGAGGATTTTGAGGTTGTTGGAGTTCATCGGATTCTCAGGAAACAGGGTCAGTACGAGCACTTTAAAGCGACCCAAAGAACTACACCTTCTGGACAGAGCTGTGAAAATCTCATCTTTTGTAAACTTTGAAAGTTAATAATAATAATTCTGTCTCGTCTGTCTGTCTGCAGGGGTTTGGTCTGTCTCAGCTGAGAGAAGGAGCCTCCAGTCAGAGTTTGCGGTCGATCCTCTGTGCTCTGACACTGCTCTTCTACAACACATACGTGTCACTTATCCTGGGTAAGAAAACACATACAGCTTTGCAATTTCCTGTATATATATATATATATATATATATATATATATATATATATGATCTAATCTGAGCAGGTAGTGCTGTACTGTAGTAGTACTGATTACAGGCGTCTTGTGATGGCAAACGATAATGAATCTGATATTGTTATTGATCAGGAACTGGAGAGGGGAACCTGGTGGAGGCTGAAGCTCTGCTGGAACCATACAAACAGAAATACCCCAAAGTAAGCCAAGGCCATAGGGTCTTTTAAGCCTATTTTTGTAATTTTTTTGTAATTTTGTGTCTTTTTTTTTTTAACCTTATCCACGGTTGTTTGTGTTTCTTTCAGGGATCCATCATCCTCTTTTACTCTGCTCGCATCTCAGCACTGCGAGGAAACTTTGAGAAGGTCTGAAACACACATTTTTATTAATTTTAATATCTTTATTGACATAATTGGATCCCTAACCTCAACATAATTTCAAATTAACCTTGAAACTGAATCCTCAACAGCCTTTTCCAGAAATATATTCACTATCCAAAAAATATCCATACTTCTGCTTATATGTCTTTTATCTCCTACATTATATGGATTAAATAAGTATCGATGTCTAAAATGCATTTTGTGTTTAGGCCCGGGCGAGGTACGAGGAGTGCATCAGCAGCCAGCAGGAGTGGAAGCAGATCCACCACCTGTGTTACTGGGAGCTGATGTGGACTCACTCCTACCAGCAGGAGTGGCAGCAGGCGTACCACTACGCTGACCTGCTGTGCAAGGAGAGCCGCTGGTCCAAGGTAAACACACTAACATTGACACTGTGTAATTTAATTTGTTAAAATAAATCTAGCTTGTTGGGGTTTCCAATTCGGAAACCAAGTTTTGGTTGCAATATAGTTCCTCCAGGTGTTCCCAGTTGTGTTTGTTTAAGCATCAAAATCACTAAAACTCTGCTCTGATCTTTAAGAAATGGATAATGAAAATTAAAGAAATAACAAAAACTAGAATTGAAAAAACGTTATCGTTTACTGAATTGAAAATAAAAACGAGAGTTACTGAAACTGTATGGTGTGGTTACAAAACTAACTAAAATGATAGTAAAAATGTCCTTCGTTTTCATTTTTATTTTCCTACATAAGCCTTTTTGGTTGATATGAAATTTTATGTGAAAAATGTATGTAGCTCAGACCAAACAGCTGCTGGTTAGTGAACATGCAGGAACACATCAGTTAATCTGTTTATTCAGACTGGGCTGTAACACGACTATGTGAGCCTTCAAAAAGTTCAGCACTTCACTCCAACCAACATTCAAAACACCCGGAGCTGCAAGAGTTTGTTAACCTTTTTGGGGCTGAGATGGATAATAAAAGAAAAGAGGCAACATTTATTGTGAGCTGTTTGGCCAACACCCCATTACAAAAAAAACTAATACAAACTAAACTAAAACGAAAGCATTTTCAATAAAATAAAAACTAATAATAACTACCAAACTCACTCTAAAACTAACTTTGAAAAAAAAAAAAAATTACAACAAAATTAAAACTAAAACTAATGAAAAATTCCAAACTATTATGACCCTGGTCCTGTTACAGTGAAATGACAAAGAATACTTTATATCCCACCTTTGATTTATTTTCTCCAGGCTATCTACGTGTACCAGAAGGCAGCTATCCTGAGCATGATGTCGGAGGAGGAGGTGAAGAAGACGGGGGAGGACATCATGGGGCTTTTTAGGTCAGTTGGCCACAAAAAACAAAATCTGGAGCCCAACCTTTAGGAGATTTTTGATACCGATATCAATTTTAGGGTCCAAAAAATTCAACAATTACAAATAAAGCTGCCAATATGATGAATACATAAGCTGGACTGAAAAGCCCTCTTTAAATAAATATGATATGCTGACAGACTAACAGGAGCTTTGTAGAAACATTTTTCAGGGTATCCGCTGGTTCTTCAAAAGTCCTAAAACCTCTAAAATCCAGCAATTTGAATTAAGGCCTTAAAATGTTTAAAATTTAAAATTCTCTTAAAACCTCATAAAATATGATTTATGGAATACGAAACAGAAAAACATAGAGCTTTAGCTAAGCTAATTCCAGGCCTTGAATTTTCCTTCTTGTTTTTTGTACTTTTTTGCCAGTATGGATGTGAAGTGGGTCTTAAATTGTATTCATTATAGTTAAAAAGTCTTACATTTGACTTGTTGAAACCTGCAGAGACCCTGTTTTTACTTATTTATCTATAACATGTTTAACCTCCTGTGACCCTGCGTCCTCATATGTGGACATTTCATTTTAGGTTTTCTGGACCTTACACTTAATTCTGCTTTACTATAACATGTTGTCCTCAGTAGTACACACTCTTGAAAATGCACAATACATCAATTAGTGTAAAAACCAGATGGCAGCACCTTGCTAAAGTCAATCAACAGCTTATCCCTAGACAAAAGTGGACCAGGTACAAAATCTGATCAGAGTTTATGGTTAAAACGTGTTCATTTGTGCTTAATAATGTTTTTTAGCTTGATATTCTGTGCAAGTTTGACTTTTTTTAGCAATAGCAACAAGCTACGACTCTGCTAATCAGGAAGTACTCATTTGAGAACGAATAGACTTTTACTATCGTTCTTCCAAAGAGAGGGGGTTAATGTAAGGAAATAAAAGTTTTATCCACTGGTGAATTAATTATGTTATACAGTAAAATTAACCGATTTGGGTTTTTTTCAAAAACTACTTCCTGTTCAAAGACATTGCTTTTTTTGTTCAAAGACTTTATGTCCTATAAATCCAAAATATCAAATATCTAGTAGAAACTAACAATACATACCAAACAAAAGCTTGGGTCTCAGGAGGATAAGTAGACGTAACAAACAGCCAATGGTCCTCTCAAGTATAAAAGTACAACTCAGAGTGTTTTTATTTGTGTGTTTTTGTGTGCAGGCAGGTGGAGGGGCTGAAACAGCGTCTGGCTGGGAAATCGATCCCGACCGAGAAATTCGCAGTAAGGAAGTCGAGACGCTACAAAGCTGCTAACCCCATCCTCCTGGTCATCCCTGCTTTGGTATGCTCGAACACATTTCTGCAGAATTACAATTGTTTTTGTATCTTTTGTGTATTTAATTCGATGTAGGGTCTTTTTTAATACATAGAGACATATAGCTCCGTCTATCAGAAAGCTTTTGTGACATTTTCTGCCTCTGTAGGAGATGATGTACGTCTGGAACGGTTTCACCATCGTCGGGAAGAGAGCCGACAGCACTGAGGCCCTGTTGGTTACCATAGAGACGGCTGAGGAGCAGCTTCGCAACGATCCCAGTAAGTTCAGAATAACGCGAGTGAACAGGGATTCCACAGGGTTCTGTCCTGGGCCCACTTCCCTTTTATTTATATCGAATATAAATGAGCAGAATTGTGTCATGCAGCAGGTTTTGTTTGGATGTATGCAGACGATGCTGTTATGTATTTGTCTGTTGGAGTTATTTCTGTTACTTACAATTTATATCAGCATGATCTGAAATGCACATCTCTATAGTCAGCATTAAGAAAGCAGTCGGTTTGCTTTTCCATTCAGGGCTCGAAAGTAAATAAGGTATATTTTAAGATAAATGGTTAATGTTTAACCCTTGAACTCCACAAATCCACCAGGTTTGAAACATATGTTTTCTTAAACAAAAAAGAAAACAGCCAAAAACCAACCATTTTTCATAGAAAGAAACTTATCATTGGAGTAGAAACTTTCTGACAGTCCTTGAACGGATCCCTGATTATGAACATTTCTATTATAAAAAATGACTAAAACTTGTGTTAAAATGTTGATATTTGTGTCAGAATCTCTTTATTCTACATGTTTCATTTAAAATAAAGCGTTTGCACTAACCAGATCCTGTTAAAAACATTAAATTCTAGCCATGATTGTGCTGATTCCATAAAGCTGCAGGACTTATAGATTTATATAGAGGACACAGAGATGAAAATGTAAAAAGACCAACAAAAAAAATCCATTAAATGGCTCGTTGGGGTTCAACGGGTTAAAAAAAATTCTTGTAGTTAAATATCTTTGTCTTCAACCCATTTTTACATTGTTTTCTTTTACTATGCTGTTGCAAAGATCCCATTAAACAACGTTTATCATGTTTCTCCTTCAGGCCCGTCAGAGTATCACCCAGACGACAGCTGCCTGGTCCAGATGTTGAAGGGACTCTGTTTGAAACATCTGGGCAGGTTACTGCAGGCCGAGCTCTGCTTCACACAGGTCCTGTCCAGGTAACACACACACACACACACACACACACACACACGGAGCTATCCTGTGAGTGTGTGACAGAGATAAGATAACTGGTCTGTTTGTGTTTTCAGTGAAAGTCGTATCAGGTATGATCACTATCTGATCCCCTTCACTCTGTATGAGTTGGGTCTGCTGTACAAACAACAGGGAGACTTCACCAAGGCCACCACGTACATCGAAAATGCCAAGTAAGTTATCTGTATATATATATATACGCTACTGGTCAAAAGTTTTAGAACACCCCAACTTTTCCAGTTTTTTATTGAAATTCAAGCAGTTCAAGTCAAATGAACAGCTTGAAAGGGTACAAAGGTAAGTGGTGAACTGCCAGAGGTAAATAAAAAAAGGTAAGCTTAACCAAAACTGGAAAATAATGTACATTTCAGAATTATACAAGTAGGCCTTTTTCAGGGAACAAGAAATGGGTTAACAACTTAACTCTATGGAGTCTTGGGCTATTTTGTCCATTTTTGAATTATTTTCATGTCTTTGTAAGTCAATTTGTGTCTTTTGGTGTCTTTTTTTGTCATTTTGTGTCTTTTTCTAGTCATTTTGTGTCTTTTTTTGGTCATTTTGTGTCTTTTTTTTAGTCCTTTAGTCCAACATAAAATGTGATATTGAATCTTATTTTTACTTTCAAAACACTATCATGCTCAATAAAGAATTATAAATGTTGCAAATGTGCACACTGAGACATTAAACTGCATCATTTTCAATTAAATTCTGGAAAAGTTGGTGTGTTCTAAAACTGTTGACCAGTAGTGTATATGTCACTGCACCTTTTTTGTACCTATTTATACTATGTGTACATTTTTATTGGTCTATATTCAAGTCTACACATGTCACGTTACCTTTCTTGTGTTGTTATCTTGTAAATACTGTTGTAAACATCTTCACCAGCTCTCATACCTGTCTAACATGTTCTCTAAGTGTTTCTGTTGTGAAATATGATATCTCTGGTATTTTTCCAAAGGGAGAATTTCAAACATACCTTGCAGTCTTCAAACAGCCTCGGGAGCTTTTTGAGGCTAAGAGCTTCACTTGCAAACAATGACTGTCATGCAGTGTAGGAAAAAGTATTCAGATCCTTTACTGCAGTGAAAGTACTAATACCACACTGTGGAATTACTCCACTATAGTAAAAGTCCTGCATTCAAAACTTGAAAACTTTTACTGAAGTAAAACTACAAAAGTATCAGCATCATAATATACTTAAAGTATCAAAAGTAAAAGTACTCGTTATGCAGAATGTTTTATTCATTCTAAATATATTATATTATTGGATTATTTGTATTGATGCATTTATACACTCAAAAAAATGATTCAAGCCCTTCTTAGATGTGACACATTAATGTATTGTTTGTCTAATGAAAATATATCAATTAAAATCAAATCAAAAGTAGTTTAAGAACCTAAAATGTATTAATTTACTCCCCTGTTCTTCCCTTCAACCCAAAAAGAATGACTTTCAGTTTTCTAATTCTATGTTTTTAGGTTGAACGAACATAATTTCTTTATTTTAGCTCTCCTCGACATAAATGAGTTGAGCTAACTCAATTTAAATACAATACATACATGTTTTTAATTTGAGTTCGACCAAATGTAAAAAAAAGTGAGCAACATTAACTCAAATACATTATATTGCATCGATGCACTTGTTTTGAGTTTCAGCTACATATATTTGTTGGATGGAAATTCTGCCCACAATTGAATTGAGTTCATCCAATGAGTTATTTTTTTGAGTGTACCTGTAGATCTCAGGCAGGCAAACTCAGTTTCATCTTTTAAATCTCTTCTTAAAACTCACTTTTATCGTATCGTAAATCATTTAAATGTTTAATTTGTTTTTTCTCAATTGCATTTTGTTTTATTGTCAAGCACCTTGTAACTGTGTTTTGAAAGGTGCTATACAAATAAAGTTATTATTATTATTATTATTATTATTATTATTATTAGCATTTTAATTGTCTCAAGATAGAGCTCATTTTAACTACTTAATATTCTGTTATGAGGTTTAATTTAAAAAAAAATCACCACTGTAAATTGATCATGATTTTCATGTCAAAAGTAACTAAAGCTGTCGGTTAAATGTAGTGGAGTAAAAAAGTCCAATATCTTCCTCTAAATATAGTGAAGTAGAAGTATAAAGTTACATAAAATGGAAATACTCAAGTAAAGTACAAGTACCTAAAAATTCTGCTTTTTGGTGCATTTACAGGTGAGCACCTACCTAAAGAAACCTCGCTCAAAAGTTGTGGGGGAAAAAAAACTTTATTTATTTAACCCATAAGAACCCAAGGTGCTACCCATGTAACAAACACTTTAAATATTCTAGAGCAGGGGTCTCAAACTCAAATTACCTGGGGGCCACTGGAGGCAGTATCAAAATGACCAAAAAATCTAAATTACTTAAAAAAGACTCAAAAAAGACAGACAAAATGACTTAAAAAGAAACAAAATGACCAAAAAAGACACAAAATGACTGAAAAAACACTAAATTACTTAAAAAAGACACAAAATGACCAAAAAAAGACACAAAATGACAGAAAAAAACTAGATTACTTAAAAATGACACAAAAAAGACAGACAAAATGACAGAAAAAAACTAAATTACTTAAAAAAGACACAAAAAAGACACAAAATTACAAAAAAAGAGACACAAAATGACCAAAAAAGACACAAAATGACAGAAAAAAACTAAATTACTTAAAAAAGACACAAAAAAGACACAAAATTACTAAAAAAGAGACACAAAATGACCAAAAAAGACACAAAATGACTGAAAAAACACAAAATTACTTAAAAAAGACACAAAATGACAGAAAAAAACTAAATTACTTAAAAATGACACAAAAAAGACAGACAAAATGACAGAAAAAAACTAATTTACTTAAAAAAGACACAAAATTACTAAAAAAAGAGACACAAAATGACCAAAAGAGACACAAAATGACTGAAAAAACACTAAATTACTTTAAAAAAAGACACAAAATGACAGAAAAAAACTAAATTACTTAAAAATGACACAAAAAAAACCCACAAAATTACTAAAAAAAGACACAGAATGACAAAAAAAAAACCCACATCATAAATCTGTTCTGCGTGGTTCACTTGGTCTGTGATATATCCCCAATAACTTTCCTTTATGGATAACTGGGTCTGGGTTCTTATGGGTTAAGATTGTGAAAGATTTTTTTGTGTTCTCCACCAGGACGAACTACAAAGACTACTCCATGGAGTCCAGGCTGCACTTCAGGATCCACGCGGCCCTCAACAGCCTCAAAGGTTCTCCTGTCGGAACGCCGTGAAACTCGGAAAACCACCGAGTCGGCAGCTGTGTTTGAATCAAACCTCCAGGGATTCATCCTGACGCTCAGCTGGCGTGAATGAACCCCCCCGACATGAAGAGGTGTCTCAGGGGGTCAAAGTCCACCAGGACTCTCTTATTCCCCATTGCTAGCAACCTTATAGCAACCTTATATTATATTTCATGTTTTTTTCTTATTTATTTTTTGAATTGTGTGGACAGATTGGATTAATTAAGGCTTGGGCTTCCCATCAACGTCTGCCTGCTAATACTGAGATTTTATTGGTTGATTTAATGCCAAATGTCTCAAACAACTCAAACTCAAACAAACTAACAGTTAATGAAGGCTCCTTTATTGTCAGTATGAAGACAACAACACAGTTTCTCTCCAATGATGTGTTCAAACGAAACGCTAATCAAATTTTTGCCTCGTGAGAAACTGACCGTGGGACATGCTGGTGTAGACAATGCCAACATTTCTCTCCGGAACTTAAATCAGCACTTTTATTACTTTTTTCAAAGATAAGTCATGAAAACCAGGCACCGTCATGCAAGCTTGGTTAATAGTGTCAGGATGACTGCCTTTACTACAGTGGTATGAACCCAAAATATGCTGATTTAGCTTTGATTTAATTGCAATAAACAATCAAAAGTATGCCGAAACAACAACATCCTGATGCAGAAGTGTGAAATGTTTAAATTTACGCTTTGTCAGGTCCGTCTGCAGGATGACAAGTAAACAACCAAACAACCTTTAACCCATTGAAGCCTGGAAAGCGGAAATGTCGTTTTGTAGTATTTGTATAAGCTCTCAAATACTTTTTGAATTTCATTTCTATCTGCTACAGAGGCTGAAAAATCTATTATTTAGTAGAAGCGTTGACACTTCTGTTGAATTTCCAGAAAAACTTCAGGTTTTAGGGGCTTATTTCAAAATCGCCCAGAGGTTTTACAGGCATTTTAGGCCTCAATGGGTTAAAATGCTTGTTTTCTGAATGGAGTTTGGTTCCATCAGGGCTGTGATATGCAGGAGAATCTTAACGTTAGTAAGTTTTCCTGAAACAACATCAAAAATTTCTCCATGAAATTAAAAAATTCCAACTTGCAGAATTCTGCGTCTACTCGCATCTTTGACGTGATTCTGCACTCGGTTAATTTCACCGTTTTCTTTGGGAGCTTCAGTGTCTGAATGACTGCCTTTACTTCAGTGGTATGAACCTAAAATAAACAGATTTCACTGTTATTTAATTGCGATAAATGGTTCAAAAGTATGACGATGCAACAGCATCATGATGCTGATGTGTTACACTTTGATGACAAGCAAACAACCTTTAAAATGCTTGTTTTCTGAATGGAGTTTGGTTCGTATGCTATGCAGTAGAAGTTGCGCTGAAATTTAAAAATTCCAACTTGCAGAATTCAGCGTCCAGTCGTATCTTTGACTCAACTCACTTTGCGTTTGGTTTGAACACATCATCAAGCCCCCGACTCTGAATAAAGTGCTGCAACACAGCTGCTCTTTTCCATATAAAAGCACAAGGTGAGAAACTTAAGAAAGGATCAGCCGCGGGGGAAACCAATTAGGGACGAGAGATCTGGGAAAAACAACCAGTATTCCCAACAGATAAACTGCTTAATCACTTTGATTCACCTCTTGCAGTTTGCTTCTGTCGCCTCACAGCCAAACTGACATCTACTACCTAACAAGTCATCAAGGCCTTAAACTGCTTATCATGTTGTATCAGAGTCACTCCTTTGCTCACAATAACTGTATATTTTTAGGATAGAATCAAAAATACTGACAGGTTGAAAGATCTGATGAGTGAACAGCAAGGAGAGGTGTGTGTGTTGGAACACATAGTATATATATATATATATAAATATATATACTGTATATGCCATTTGTTTGATTTCCTAATAATGCTTCATGCCACATGTGCACATGGCACACAAACGTGCACATGCAATCACGGCCTTCTCACCAACCGTGGCTTATACACACACACACACACACACACACACACACACACACACACACACATTCTTGTACTTCTATCTTTGTGAGGACCCTCATTGGAATCGTGAATTCCCTAGCAAGGTTATTTTTGAATTTTTCATTCGTTTTAAGTTTTAATTTTTATTAGTTGTAGTTTTTTGTAATGGGGTTTTATTTGTTGGCTTGGAGATTAAAAGAGGTCACAGTAAATTTTGCCTTTATTTCCTTTGTCTTATCCATCTTTATTATGTATGAAAAAAGTTGACAAAGACAAAAACGAAGGACATTTTCACTATAATTTTAGTTAGTTTTAGTTAGTTTTGGAACCACACAATACAGTTTCAGTTAGTTAATTAATAATCTTTTTTCAAACATGAAACTAATTGTAACCTGAACCCCTAAAACAAAGTCTGAAATTAAAAAAAAAGCCTTTGGCTTGGTTACGTTGGTTAAAACGTTGGTTAAAAACGTGTTCCGGTCCTCACTATGTAGGGAGTACAAGAACACACACACACACACACACAAAGGAAATAATGCACTCATTCCAAGCTTTCACATACTGGGCAATACACACATCATACAAACAGCTGCAAACGCACAGATTTAGCAGCAATATAAAATAACTTTGTGCTGTTAGGTCTCAGTCATTCTGTCACTGTGTGTGTGTGTGTGTGTGTGTGCATGTTTTAACTGTCCTTTAACTTCTTTTATTTCTCAGAGGTAGAAATGACTATCTGAGATTTTAAACTTATGACACCCTAATGCAATTTTTTCACTTTTCCACATTTTTAAAAGCAGTATACAGTCGTTATTGCCTCTAGAGGGCGCTGTGTGACATCATATCAATGGCCTCAAGTGATGTTACAAGAAATAAATAGATATCATTTCTACCACAACTTTTTTTTTCTGGAGCTCAGGTCGTTCTGCTGCCCCCAAGTGGAAAAAAAACCCCACATTTTGCTTAAAATTAAACAAGAAAAGAGATTAAAATGTCATTTTCCTCTTTTCTTTTTCACTTTCAAATGTCTTTCTTTATTCTCTGGAAGATATTTACTTTTTTCTGCCTCTGAGAAATGTTTGCAACACTAAAACTAAACTTGCTCCACGATTAGTCAACCCAATGAACCTGAAGGCTTTAGATTCATCTCAGCAGCAGCTTACGTCCCGAGGGCCTGTTTTTACTTTTGTTACATTGAGTTATATTCTCTTATATACCCTAAATGGAACCTGGTCTCACAGAAATCCGTGAAATAGCCACGGATTTCGCTTACCTCAAAATCTGTGGAATAGCCACGGAATCGCTCAAATTTCCGTGAAACTGACACGGATTTCGCTACAATGCAAGTTAATGACATATGTCATATTTTTCTGGCGAGATCTTCACCACAAAGTGATTATGTACATTCACTGAGTGAATATTTAGAAAATAAAACATATATTTCTCGCTAGAAATGTGATCAAAATCCATTTTTATGCAGAAACTAAGTCAAAATATTGATTTTTCACTAAAAATGAGAGAACTGTCCGCCATGTTTTTTGTTCTGACCGCCGGGACCTTGAAAGTCACGTGACTTGGAACAAACCAATAGGAACAAATACCCATGGAATAGCCACGGGATATGACTGTCATTAACTTGCATTGTAGCGAAATCCGTGTCAGTTTCACGGAAATTTGAGCGATTCCGTGGCTATTCCACGGATTTTGAGTTAAGCGAATCCGTGGCAACTTCACGGATTTCTGTGAGACCAGGTTCCCTAAATGATATAGTAACAATATACATTAAGAACAGATTAATATCTAACACATTTTTAAAAGCACAATCTATGATCTCCAATCAACACCGCCAATAAAAATAAAAGTGCATGTCAGAATAAACTCAAATAAACTAAATCGATCAGATAAAACACTACTTAACACTGATTCTAGGAGATTTCTCATCAGTCCAACAACAAACTAACAGCAGCAGAGTTACAGTTTTTGCATCTTTGCTTCCATTTTAACTGTCGGGGCTGAAGGATGTACTTTTTTAACGTCCAACTTGACTAAGCTAAACTAACAGTTCACCTTCTCCCCAAAATGAATGTATCAACCGAAAATGACCAAATTCTACGTGTGTCTTGCCGTCCGTGTCTTTTGTTTTCTCGTGCCTGTTTCAGTGTGATTTTCTTTACGTGTTTGTGTGATCTGAAACTTCCGAACAACTTAATTCGCCAAGTGCAGTAAATATTCAGGAGCTTTTGGGGTTTTTTTTTTGTGGAGACCTGGGTTCCAGGTCTGTAGGATTGATGCTAGGAAACTGCCAGCAGTTTTGCCAGTTTTTGGCTAATTTTGCTCGTGAAACAAGGTTTCCTTTCTGGAAAAACAAACATTTAACTCAGTAAATATTAAAGGTAATAACCACTTATTAATGTAATCAGTTTGCTGTTAAATTACTGATTGAACTAGGTGTGTTGCTGTACACATCACAGCCCTATCTAATGCTACAAAATGAGGTCCAGGACACATGCTGCGTTTTTTTTTGCCACAAAGTGCTACGGCACACTGTAAAAAATGATAAACAATAGCTACTCAATAACATTGAGGCAACAGATTGCACGCAATATTATTAATTAAATCTAACTACGTTACAAGTTGAGTTAACCCTCTATGGTACACATGTGGCATATGATGCCAGTTAAGAAAAAATGTGTTATTTTGTCTTAAAATAGACTAAAGTTTTTGTGGTTTGTTGCCCATAGGCAACATTGTCATTGCCATAACGGTGCTCAAGTAAAAAAAGAATGTTTTTAAAATTAATTTTAAATAATAGAATAAAATAATAGTTCTGCTAACTCTTATTTCTTTGTTGTGAAATGCGGGAAAGCGGTGAAATTCGGTCATTAGCGAAAGCTAGCGGCTAACTGATGCTAGCGGCTAACGGATGCTAGCGGCTAACTGATGCTAGCGGCTAACTGATGCTAGCGGCTAACTGACGCTAGCGGCGCTGCTTGTTACAGCTACAAGAGTAGCCATTAGCGTATCAATGCTAACTCAAAATTGTGGTCGCAACATTAGCTGACATTTCATAGCAGCGTTACAATCGTGCCAATTCAGCACATTGCAGAAGTTAGCAGAAGTAAGGATTAAAAGTTATTACAATGTAAAATTATAAGTTAGTACAACTTACAGTTGAGTTGACAAAAATCTGAATTCAGAGTTGAGCAAACTCAAAAACAAAACTTAAAATATTTAGTTTAATTGTCCAACTTAAAATTTTATCAAAGTTTGTTGCCTTGAAATTTTGAGTTCACCCAACTTTTGTTTTTTTGCAGTGTACTTAAACACAACTCTGTATCTTATTTAAAATCCACAAAAAATGAGTACCGCTAATTTCTTAACCAAGAATAGGTTTGAATAAAATTGTTAGATGCTGAAATATTCACAAAGTTTATTTGTGACTGATATTTCTGGAAGCAAAGGAACAATATCAACCAGCTATGGTGGCAAGATGCGTTTCAACTACAATCTAGCTAAAAAAAGCCCAGCCTGTGTCCGGCCTTAGCATGTTGCCTGCTGTTATTATATGCTAATATATTGTGCCTGCTAGAATAGAATATTCTAAAGCGTCAGCATCATCACTTGACATCATGTTAGCTCGTGTTTTATCATTACAGTCGAGTCACGGAGCGTCTTTTTTTTTTTTTTGTTGGCTGCTGATTTTTTTTTTGTAAATTTTATTTATGCAAAGTTTTAGATATATACAGACAAATACAGTACAAGAAACATAGAAAAAACCCAACAGAGAAAAAAAATAAATAAATAAAAGTAAACAAAACAGAAACGGTCAGTAAAAGCGTCTTTTACTGACATTTATTTTAACAAAAACACAATTGGGGCACCCCCCCCCCCCCCCCCCCCCCCCCCCAAAAAAAAAAAGAAAGGCAGAAATTTAATATCACGCAGTGAGTAGAATATTTTCATTCAGGTGGACAGAATAAAGAATTATCCTGTCAACTGCATAAAAGAATAAATATTGTTATTATATTTATTTAATTACGACTGCAGATTTACATTATGATCTTGAACAATTTGTACAAAATACATACCCAAAAATGTGTTTATATTGAAAAATTGTCACTATTTCGGAGTGACTAATTTTTTAATCTACGGTTAAATATAATACATAAGTCTTTTTCCTAATATTTACACAGTTTTGAAGATATTTCCAGAATCCTCAAAAACTCTTCTGTCCATGCAAATGAAAATATTCTACTTAATGCTCCATAAAAAAACACAATTTAAACACATTTTTGGGTATGTGCTTTGTACAACTTGTTCGAGATTCTCTAATTTCTAGCCATCATGTTTGTCTGCAGTCATCATTTAAGAAACAATACTTATTTTATAATGCAGTGGACAGGATGATTCTTTGTCTTTCAGGCACATCAAAGTTTTTCTTAATGTCACTATAAATAATTAGATTCTGGATGTTTTTGGCGTCTTTAATTGTTAATTTTAAGAAGGATTTTGGTTCAGTCGTTGATGTTTGTGTGTCTCCGTGTTAAACTCTAATCAATAATAATGTTTTCTATAAGATCTGCATGTTATTCATTCTGTTATTTTTTGTGCTTTTACGGCAGGAAGAGATATGACCAAATATTACAGACTTTACGGTAACAGATGGTGACCCACGTTGTGCAATACAATGAAAACAGAAGAATTGTTCATTTTGAGAGATGCTGCCTTTTTTTTCTTTTATTACTTTTTTCTTCATGTGTGTGTCACTTTTCAGCCTTTATATTTTCTGACTCTTCTGCCTTGTATTTATATTATAACGAGCACAAAAGAAGGATCGTTTATTAATAATATTACAGTAAAATAACAGTACATTTGAAGAGTCGCTGATGGACAAAACGGTTTCTTGTTGTGTGCATTATATATTTAATGTTTATTATAGCAGCAGTACATGATTCATTACTTTGTGTGTGCAATACATTTTTAAAAAGCCATAATTCTTTTGCTCGTGGCCTTTTTTACACTCAAGGACACAAAAACTTTCTTCCTTTCTCCGTTCTTATAGATACATATTTATGTTATTATTCAATTAGTTTTGACTGATGCTTCCGGTGCATTAAAAGTCCTAATTCTGTGTCTTTGTTTGTTTCCAGAGCAGCTAACAGCTAATAAAATCAATAAAATAAACACCACTTCTTGCTGAATTCAAGCAGAAATGGGTCTAAAGTCCAAATGTGTGTGAAGATTTTTTTTTTTTTTTTTTTTTTATTAGACCTCAATGAAAACCAAGTAATAATTGTTTGAAGTTCAGTTTTGATTTGTCAACGCTATAATAACATGTTATTATTATTCACATATAAAGTCTGGCGTTGTGTTCCTGAGCTGGTCTGTCAGCATGAAGTCTCTCTGGTGTCTGTTTCAATCTCAGAACCAAATAAATTCATCTGAGCTTAAAAACTCCAGTTTAAACGTTTTTTCTCGTCGTGTAGAAAATGTAAAACTTTGTGGTTTTGTTTGTTCTTCTGTTGTCTTGACACAGTGTTGAACATAAACTTTTACCTGTTTGTTTCTGTGTGATGAAATTCATGACTTTAATTTCAGGAATCAGGAGCCTGATTTCCCAGTAAGTTTGCATATTTTACAACTTTTCCCACAAATTATAGATGTTTTACATAAAATCAAAACACTAATTTTGGCCGAATGAGGTCATAATTCACTTGAATGCACAATTTTATACAGTGTGGAATGAAATACAACTATTTGTTTACACTTTAAAATGTCAGGGCACTCTACGCTCACATTGTGGGGTCTGAAAGATTTCTGGGGACTGAACTTGTGGGCCACACAAAGTTAATTGTTACACTGTGTTGTAGAGACTCTCCTGCTGTTTAACAGCTATTCAATAATAGAAAAAACAGTTCTGGTTCGTGTAAATGTGTGTGTGTGGTCTTGTGGGCCTGTATTTGTGGGGTCCCTACACCTGGAAGCCACTCAGGCTGTGGGGTCCGACAGATTCTGGCAGACTGAGAAGGCAGACCCCACTAGGCTGATAATTCACTGTGTTCTGGAAATTCCCCGGATGTTAAAAGCTGCACAATAATGGGAAAAAATGTTCGGGGTTTGTGTGAGTGCACTGTAAAAAATAAAATCTGTGTTATTTAAAGTACACCTAACTCTGTAGGTAGTGGATCCATGGGATTATGGGATTTTCTTCCCAGCTACCAGAGGGGAACACATTCAACTGATGAAGTGGTCGCGAAAACTATTACAAAGGGATCTTTCAAAAAGCCGGACAGGAAACTGGATGAGTGCAAATTTTTTTTATTTATTTACAAAAGAAAACTTACTCAAACAAAAAGCACAAAATGAAACCCAGGATTCACTAACTAATGCTACCTATACACCAGAAGACTTTGAAAAGATTTGGAAAGACTCCTGGAAGACTATCAGCTCACATCTAAAGACAAGAGTTTAGAGTTTTTAGTCCCAGCCTAGTCTCACACTGAGATTCTACAAAGACTGTCAATCTAGCAGGATCACTATTTACAAGACTACAACTACATTTTCTTTAGCATTTTTTTTCCTACCATGCAATGTTTGTGTGTGCAGTGGTTTGTGTTTGAAAAAAAAAAAGAGGAGAAGACGCCACAAAATGCCCCTCACAAAGCTGAAAAGGGTTTCTGTTTTTATCACGTGAAAAGTTGACAATTTTCAGCAAAAATAGACAAGAAGAACAGATAAGGAAGAATAAAGGAAAGGAAAATTTAGAAAATAATTCATGATATACATTTATACCCTATTTAATTATGTGTTTAATTTAATACTTATATTTATCAGCTCTTTCAACTCTCATCATACATTAATTATCGATTATTTATTACTTATTAATGTATAGGCCTACATTTATTTATACATTTTAACTGGGTCTCCTTACTGTTCTCTTTACTAAGAAACAGCGCCCCCAAAATCCCGCTTGTGGCTGTAAAGATATTGCATCTCTATATTTGTATTTAGGAATGAGCTTACTAATATTATGATGTAACTTTTTCCTGTGGAAGTGGTTTTACTGTATATATATATGTATATATATATGTCTATGAAAGCAGAACAATGTTAGTGACCTGTCAATCAAAGGTAGCCCCGCCCTAAATCATATGATTCTTTATCTTCTATTTTCTTCTAAATGGGGCCATAATTTACACTATTAACATCAAATTGTCTTGAAGAAAATTTTTTACTAGTGATTGAGACCATAGTGTCCTAAAAAAAAAATTCTGAGGTAATAAATCAAATGAGAATTTTTCTCATTTTGCACTAAAATGAACAGTGGTGGAAAAAGTATTCAGCTCCTTTACTTAAGTAAAAGTACTAATACCACACTGTGAAATTACTCCACTACAAGTAAAAGTTCTGCATCCAAATCTTACTGAAGTAAAAGTAGAAAAATATCAGCATCAAAATGTACTTAAAGTATGAAAAGTAAAAGTACTCGGCTTATGCAGAATGGACCCACTATAATTGTTTTATATATTCTAAATATATTATTACATTATTTGTATTGGTGATTTAAAGTATGCAGTGTTTTAATTTTGTAAAGATTGGGCTCACTTAATTACTTAATATACTGTAAAAAGATTTAATTAAAAAAACGTCTAATCACTTTAAATTGATCATATATATTATGTTAAATCTCAACCTGAAAAGTAACTAAAGCTGGCAGCTAAATCCTAGAGTAAAAAGTACAATATTTGCCTAGAAATGTAGTGGAGTAGAAGTAAAAAGTTACATAAAATGGAAATACTCAAGTAAAGTACAAATACCTAAAAATTGTACTTAAGTACAGTACTTGAGTAAATGTACTTAGTTACATTCCACCACTGAAAATGAATGGACAGACTTTTTTTTGCAGCCAAACTTAGCACCCCCTACTGGAATTCTCGGTAAAATGCAGCTTTTGCCGCCTAGTTGTGACTCTAACTTCCTGTGTGGACGGAGACTTCCTGGCGGAGTGTTTCCAGTGAAACCTGAGCTGTGATCTGGTCAGGAGAGGGTTAACATCCTGCAGCTCTCCGCCTGACAACAAACCTGTTTCTACTCGCTGTGGGTGTGGGCTCTTCCTTCCTCCACTCTGCACTCTGTTTCTCCGTCTCTCCAGGATGTTGGTCTCCAGAACTCTCTGCAGGTTCTGGTTCTCCAGACCGCCTCGGTTCCGGGTCCTCACAGTGAGTTCAACATGTTCTAAACTATACTTAAAGATACTTTCAGAAGTTTTTAACCCTTTGTTTGTTCCGGAAGTTATTGCTGAAGGTTTAAAGTTCTCTATCAGCATCTGAACATTCCTACAGTCGAGTCAGAACAACAACTGCTGACTGGGCACTTTTACTAGTAATATTTTATCGTGCAGCTTTCATTAGATGTTCGTTTGTTTATGTATTTATTTAGGTTTTTTATTTATTTTTTTTGCATTTTTTTTCAACTTTAATTGAAATGAATAAATGCATTTATGAACCTTTGTAATATTTCCCCTATTAAATATTTTGTATTCACCTATTTATTATTTTTATTTTATGCATTCATTTCGTGCAGCTTTCATTAGATGTGCCAAAAATAATGTTAAAAATGAATGTAGTCGTTATTTTATAGTTTGGGTTTTTTTATCTTTATTTATGAACCTTTATAATATTTCCCCTATTTATTATATCATATTATTATTATATTATTATTATTATTATTATTATTATATCGTTTGTTTATGTATTTATTTAGGTTTTTTATTTATTTTTTGCATTATTTTTTACAACTTTATTTAAAATGAATAAATGCATTTATGAACCTTTGTAATATTTCCCCTATTAAATTTTTTTTATTCACCTATTTATTATTTTTATTTTATGCATTCATTTCGTGCAGCTTTCATTAGATGTACCAAAAATAATGTTAAAAATGAATGTAGTCGTTATTTTATAGGTTTTTTTAATCTTTATTTATGAACCTTTATAATATTTCCCCTATTTAATTTTTTTTATTCACCTATTTATTATTTTTATTTTATGCATTCATTTTTTGCATTCTTTTTTTACAACTTTAAATAAAATGAATAACTGCATTTAAAAATAAAATAAATTTGCATTCTTTTTTTTTACAACTTTAATTAAAATGAATAAATGCATTTGAAAATAAAAATAATAAATCAACAAAATAAATGAATTAGTCAGTATTTGATAGTTTGGGTTTGCATCTTTATCTCTCTATCAGCATCTGAACATTTCTACAGTCGAGTCAGAACAACAACTGCTGACTGTGCACTTTTACTAGTAATATTTTACTGTGCAGCTTTCATTAAATGTACGAAAAATATTGCTAAAAATAAATGTAGTCGTTATTTTATAGTTTGGTTTTTTTTAATCTTTATTTATGAACCTTTATAATATTTCCCCTATTTATTTCATTATTATCATTATTATTTTGTATTTATTCAGGCATTATTTTCAATTGTTTTATATATTTATTTTTCCCATTATTTTGTTTTTATAACTTTAAATAAATAGATAAAATTAATAAATACATTTCAAAACAAATAATTACAATTTACAAAAATAATTGCAACAAAAAATAAAATCATATTATTTATTATTATAACTCATATAATTATTATATTATTATTATTATTATTATTATTATTATTATTATTATATCGTTTGTTTATGTATTTATTTAGGGTTTTACTTATTTTTTGCATGTTTTTTACAACTTTAATTAAAATGAATAAATGCATTTATGAACCTTTGTAATATTTCCCCTATTTAATTTTTTTTATTCACCTATTTATTATTTTTATTTCATGCATTCTTTTTTTACAACTTCAAATAAAATGAATAACTGCATTTAAAAATAAATTACATTAAAAAATTAATTTCATTTATGTATTGATTTAGGCTTTTTTTTTTAAAAAGCTACCACAGAAATACTAATATTACATCATCAAATACTTGTTTTATTACTGTGTGTGTGTGTGTGTGTCTCTATGTCTCTGTTCTTTCTGCTGCATTGTTTCTGCAGCCACACCTGTTTTTATCTGGTTCTTATCTCCCACATCTGTGCTGCAGGTTTGCTGAGGTTCAGGCACTGAGACTAAAAACACAGTTTGAGTTGTGAACACACATTAATTAACCCTTTCTGTTCCTGTCTCAGTCCGGTCCGCTGTGGTCGGCCTGTGGTGTTTCCTGTTACAGCAGTCAGCCTCCGTCTAAAGGTAACTCTAAACCAGTAGTTCTCAACCTTTTTGAGTCGCGACCCCCAATTTAACATGCATGTTGTCCACGACCCCCACTCACTGAACACAATCTCACACACACAGTTCAGATCACCCAAAAAAGAAACAAAATGACCAAAAAGAGTAAACAAATGACCAAAAAAAGACACAAAATTACCAAAAAGAGTAAACAAATGAACAAAATAGACACAAAATGACCAGAAAAGACACAAATTGACCACAAAATGACAAAGAAAGAGACAAAATGACCAAAAAAGACACATAATGACCAAAAAAAGACACAAAATTACCAAAAAGAGTAAACAAATGACCAAAAAAAGACACAAAATGACCAAAAAAGACACAAATCGACCACAAAATGACAAAGAAAGAGACAAAATGACCAAAAAAGACACATAATGACCAAAAAGAGACACAAAATGACCAAAAAAGGACACAAAATGAACAAAAAAGGATACAAAATGAACAAAAAAGACACA